>NC_053026.1:37366960-37523127 GCF_003073215.2 Triticum urartu
GGGTGCAATGAAGACATTGGTCTTCTGTATTCTTCATGGAAAATGCTTCAATGCACAGGATTTATTCATTCGCCAACTTGCTGCATCAGGCACTGATCTGTTTGACTTGAAGTTCTACGCCCCATGGGTAATGCGGCTAATCAAACTTCACTCCGATATCTCATATCAGCCATCAGCTCGCAATCATCGCATTTTTCTGCCTGATGTGGATATCTCCATTGAAGCCATCTATCCTGAGCCTGCCAAGGAACCTCTAAGTCTTCAGAATGCAGAGCATCAGAGTTTCATGCAGAACATTGAAGGAGTTGAAGCAGTCACTCGGGTGTACCCTTTGACTGGAACTACACGTGCACCACACCCTGCTTCCACTGAAGTCACTGATAGTACAACTGTTCCAAGACCCAAGAAGCGCACGCGTGTTCTCAATGACCGAGAGCTTCTTGTGGCCCTTCATCAAAAACAGGATAGGCATCATGACTGGCTGAAGCGTCAGATGAAAAGCCTCTTGGTGGATGTTAATCGCATTTGAAATCTTGCCACCAAGAATGCTTTCGTTACCCATGAAATATGTCGCCGCACATGGAAAGGGCTAACGATGATGTGTTCTGAAGCTGATCTTCAAGAGGATGGCTTCACTGAGCGATTCAAGTTTGACTCCATGCCTCCTCGAAGGGCTGTGCTGCGAGGAACACCATCCCTTGAAGACTCTGAGTTCTCTTCCTCTGCTGCAACAGTGACTGCCAGAGTTATCGAGGATGAAGATGATGCTACTTCACCTCTCTGTGAGCACCTGCCTCGCACCCCTACCTTGCCTCACTCCCGCGCCCCTGCCCTACCCTGCCCCCCCGGCGCCACCGCTGCCGCCATGCCCCTCTGCCCCACCGGCGCCACCACTCCCGCTCCCCTGCCTTTATTAGTTTAATTTTTTTTCATATATATATATAATGTATGTGTATGTATGTGGCTATATGTTTTTGTTCATATGTTGCAATATGTTTTTTTATTTTTATTAGTTTATTTTTTTGTTCATAATAGATGTATATGTGTATGTGGCTATAATGTATATGTGTATGTGATGTATGTGGCTAGAATTTGCTAAATATATACATTAAAAATGTTTTTTTGTTCATAGAAAGTTTTTTGTTCATATATAGAAAGTTACAATTTTAGAAAAGTTTTATATATGCAAAAGTTACAATTTTAGAAAAAGAAGGATAGGAAAGAAGAAAATAAGAAGAGGAAAGAAAGAAGAAGAGGAGAGGAAAAGAAGAGGAGAAATAAATAAGAAGAAGAAAAAAGAAGGAAAAGAAGAGGAGAAGAAGAAAGGAATAGTGGAGAAGAAGAGAAAATAGAAGAAATTTTTCTCTTTTTCTCCACTATTCCTTTCTTCTTCTCCTCTTTTTTTTCTTCTTTTTTTTCTTTGATCTTCTCCTCTAGCTATTCCTTTCTTCGAGGGTTCTATAGGGTCAAGGGATCGAGGGTCGAGGGTTCCAGGGTCGTCGAGGGTTTGAGGGGTCGAGGATCGCCAAGGGGTCGAGAGAGGTTTCCTAGTGTCAAAGTATTGAAGAAATCCATGGCTTCATCATTAGCCGGAAGTAACCAGGGCATGACGAAGTCCTCCAAAGTTATTTTGGAATGGTTTCCCGGATAGGATAATTTGCCTTTTTGTATGAATTTCAGCAAAGGCCTTCCAAAGAACGATATTTGGAAGGTTCTTGCTGAACTTTGTACCAAAAAGCGAATTATCTTATCTGGGACTCCGTTCCAAAATAACTTTGGAGAGCTTCGTACCATCATGCACCTGTTACTTTCGCCTAATGATGAAGACATGGTTTTGTTGAATCCTTTGACACTAGGCAACCTCCCGACCCCTCGGCGATCCTCTCGAACATGAGAGGAAGAAGAGGATAAAAAAAGAGGAGGAAGAAGAAGAAATAAAGAGGAGAAGAAAGAATAGAGGAGTTCTTACTCCTCTATTCTTTCTTCTCCTCTTTTTTTTCTTCTTCCTCTTCTTTTTTTATCCTTGAAGCGTTGTCGAGGCCACCCCAAACCCTAGAGAAGCAGCGCCGAGGCCACCCCAAACCCTAGAGAAGCAGCGTCGAGGCCACTAATTAATATTAGTTCTACGTTTTTGCCACTAATATATCCATCTGTCATGTTTGAATAATAATTGCCATGTTGTCAATATTTGTAGAAACTATGGACACCGCCCGAGACGAAGTACAAGAAGAGTTGTTGGGGGACATAATCGCACGAGGAAGTGATGCCATCTTCTCGTTGTTTCTCAACGAGACCGATGGTCTGGAAGCAGCTGATTATGATGGCTCCGGTGACCTAATGCCGGTGCAAGAAGGAGACCGTGAGGACGGCTCCGGTGACCCAATGCCGGTGCAAGAAGGAGACTGTGATGACGTCTCCGGTGACCGAACCGAGTCCGGCCAGGTATATATATTAGTTAAGCTTCTGCTGACTAGCTAATTGATGCATTCATTGTTTTGGTATGTACACATATTAATTAAGTGTTTGTTCTTTTTTCTAGCCCTCCGGATCGAGCACAACTTCGGTAAAGAGACGAGGCCCGAAGAAAAAGTTGAGCTCGGATGAATAGTTTTAGATCATATCAATCGCGCCCGACAGCCAACCGATTGAACCCCTCCGGACAAAGAGCGCATTTGTTGCTCAGTGCGGGGTTTTGGTTAGGGTCAAGATCCCGATCAGCATCCAGCAATGGTTTAAGCCGGCTACAGAAGACCATGAGGTGTCTTATGTCAATGAAATGCAGAAAAATGATCTTTGGACTGAGCTGAAGTCAAATTTCACCCTACCGCCAGAGGATAATCCAGAGAAGCCAATTAAAGAGCAATTTATCAAGTCTTTTGCTCTTAAGAGGATGGCAGAACTATTCAGGAGGTGGAAGAAAGAGCTGAATAAGTTTGTCGAAAATAATGAGACACCAGAATTCAAGGGCAGATATGAGAAGATCAGAGATCACTGGCCTGCATTTGTGGCCCATAAGACATCGGAAAAGAGTAAGAAGATGTCGGCGACAAACAAGCAAAATGCTGCGAAGAAGAAGCATCACCATCGCACGGGGTCAGGTGGCTACCTCGTAGCCCGGCCTAAGTGGGCCAAGACTGAGAATGATCTGGTTGATAAAGGGATCGAACCAGAGACAATTAACTGGCCAGACCGTTGCCGGATTTGGTTCTTCGGGGCTGGCGGAACCTTGGACCCTCTAACAGGGAAGTGCATTTGGACGAACGATCAAATGGACATACCAGTCTGGAAGCTTCAGCACTATATCGAAGCAGCACAGCAAGGGACATTCTTTCCAGACAAAGAGAATGACAAGCTCACAATGGCCCTCGGGAATCCTGAGCACCCTGGACGGACACGAGGCACGCCAGGCTCCATTCCGTGGAAGGTTGGGTTTCCGGACGCAGGCGGTTACAAATACCATGAGAGGAGGAAAAAAATGCAGCAGACCCAAATGCAGGTGCTGCAAGCAAGGGTACAAGCGATAGAGGAACGAGAAGCAAATCACAGCAAACGTACTGCCGAAGCTTCCCCCGAAGCTACCCCGCCATCTCAGCGGAGAAGCAGCGTGGCTTCCACCGAGCTGCTTCAGCCGGAGCATGCCTTGACGGCTCCTGCCAGCTATCCCGTGGATGCTATCACGGAGTCTCAAAATTGCCACCTTATGATGCAATGGATGAATTTGAAGGTCAAGGCAGCTGTTGGCTCTGTTTATCCTACTGAACCCGGCGCAACTTTTCACTACCGGCCGATTCCAGAAGGATATGCTAGGGTGATGGTGGATGAAATAACAGAGGGATTTGAGGATGGCTGACCTATTCAGGAGGTGGAAGAAAGAGCTGAATAGGTTTGTCGATAAAAAAGAGACACCAGAATTCAAGGGCAGATATGAGAAGATCAGAGATCACTGGCCCACATTTGTGGCCCACAAGACATCGGAAAAGAGTAAGAAGATGTCGGCGACAAACAAGAAAAATGCTGCGAAGAAGAAGCATCACCATCGCACGGGGTCAGGTGGCTACCTCGTAGCCCGGCCTAAGTGGGCCAAGGCTGAGAATGATCTGGTTGAAAAAGGGATCGAACCAGAGACAATGAACTGGCCAGACCGTTGCCGGACTTGGTTCTTCGGGGCTGGGGGAACCTTGGACCCTGTAACAGGGAAGTGCATTTGGACGGACGAGCAACTTGACATACCCTTGAAGAAGCTTCGGTACTATATCGAAGTAGCAGAGCAAGGGACGCTCCTTCCAGACAGAGAGAATGACGAGCTCACAATGGCCCTCGGGAATCCTGAGCACCCTGGGCGGACACGAGGCACGCCAGGCTCCATTCCGTGGAAGGCTGGGTTTCCGGACGCAGGCGGTTACAAATGCCAGGAGAAAGGGAAGAAAGTGCAGCAGTCCGAACTGCAGGCGCTTAAAGCAAGGGTACTCGGGATAGAGGAACGAGAAGCAAATCGCAGCAAACAAACTGCCAAAGCTTCCCCCGAAGCTACCCCGCCATCTCAGCGGAGAAGCAGCGTGGCTTCCACCGAGCTACTTCAGCCGGAGCATGTCTTGACGGCTCCTGCCAGCTATCCCGTGGATGCTATCACGGAGTCTCAAAATTGCCACCTTATGACGCAATGGATTAATATGAAGGTCAAGGCGGCTGTTGGCTCTGTTTAACCTTCTGAACCCGGTGCAACTTTTCACTGCCGGCCGATTCCAGAAGGATATGCTAGGGTGATGGTGGATGAAATAACGGAGGGATTTGAGGATCTCCCGCTTGACCACCCTACCAGTGAAGGGGAGACTAGGCTGGTGTCTGCTCTGAAGACTCCATGCCTATGGCGGAAGGAGCTCATCAACCTTCCGAACTGGGCGCCTCCGCCTCCTCCTCCT
Source organism: Triticum urartu (assembly GCF_003073215.2). Classification (NCBI taxonomy): domain Eukaryota; kingdom Viridiplantae; phylum Streptophyta; class Magnoliopsida; order Poales; family Poaceae; genus Triticum; species Triticum urartu. Next base: position 37,371,880 of record NC_053026.1, read on the forward strand.
CCTCCTCCGGCAAGTCAGGGCACTCCGCATCCTCCACTGCCTCCTCCTCCGGCGAGTCAGGGCACTCCACCTCCTCCACCGCCTCCTCCTCCGGCGATTGACGATCAGGGCACTCAACCGGCTCCTTCTCCAGCGCGTGGCGGCACTCCGCCTCCTTCTCCGCCTGCGCCGACGCGCCCGAGCAGCCAGCCTCCTCCTTCTCCGCCTCGTCGGCAAGGGCGGAAGAGACCTGCTGCCGCTCCGGCTGCTCCGGCGCGTTGTAGTCCTTCTCCTCCGCCTCGTAAGCAAGTAAAGAAGACAACTGCTCCGTCTGCTCGGCCGGCGTCTAGCAGTACAGCCAGAGGCGGGAGGACATACAGATTCGGTCCTTCTCTGGAGACTCCAGAGAAGTTACCATACGAGAGGACCCCGGAGGAGAACGCCGAGATCGCATGAACCGAAGTGGATGACTGGTTTCAAGGGTTGAAAGCAAAGAGACATCCACTTCCGTATGCTATCTTTTGATAATGTGGGTACCGTGATTTGCATGGGGTGAGGACCGTGGATACATAGTATACCGGCTTTTGAAGTGGGAATGTATGTCCGTCCATCTCTCGTTCGACGACGAGCACTGCGCTTACAACTTGGTGAGTTGCCGCTATATATAACAGCATTGGTTCGCTGACATTTGGTGCGGCCAAGATTGGGTTGGTGGCCAGGATGGCTTTTATTTCTTCCAATCCGGTCGTGGCCGCATCCGTCCATTTGAAGTGTTTGGTGTGCTGAAGAGGGCGATAAAGGGGTAGTGCCTTTTCTCCTAATCGGGAGATAAAGCGGCTTAAGGCCGCCACGCATCCAGTTTGTTTCTGAATTTGCTTGAGGTCTGTTGGGGTAGCCAACTGTGACAGAGCTCGGATTTTAGCCAGATTTGCTTCGATTCCTCTACTGGAGACGATGAAGCCCAGGAGCTTTCTGGCAGGCACGCCGAAAACGCATTTTTCCGAATTGAGCTTGATGTCGTATGTTCGCAGATTGTCGAACGTGAGCCTTAAGTCATCTATTAAAGATTCGACGTGTCTGGTTTTGACGACCACATCGTCTAGGTATGCCTCCACTGTTTTGTCGATCTGTTTTTCCAGGCATGTCTGAATCATGCGTTGATACGTTGCCCCGGCGTTTTTAAGCCCGGAAGGCATGGTGTTAAAACAGAAGGGGCCGTATGGGGTGATAAATGCCGTTGCGGCTTGGTCGGACTCCGCCATCTTGCTTTGATGGCATCCGGAGTATGCACCGAGGAAACACAATGAGTCTTGTCCTGCGGTAGCGTCGATAATTTGATCGATGCGGGGGAGGGGGAAGGGATCCTTGGGGCAAGCCTTGTTAAGGTCCTTGAAATCGACACATAGGCGCCAGGATTTATCCTTCTTTGGTACCATCACCAGGTTTGCTAGCTAGTCCAGATGTTTTATTTCTCTAATGAATCCGGCCTCCAGTAACTTGGCTAGATCCTCTCCCATGGCTTGTCGCTTAGGTTCAGAGAAACGCCGGAGGGTCTGCTTGACCGGCTTGAATCCCTTTAGAATGTTAAGGCTATGCTCGGCCAGCCTGCGTGGGATTCCTAGCATGTCTGAAGGATGCCAGGCGAATATGTCCCAATTCTCGCGCAGGAATTCCCGTAGTGCGGCATCTACAGCGGGGTTTAACTGTGTCCCGATGGATGCTGTTTTGTAGGGTCCGTTGGGTGGACTTGGAATTTGAATATTTCATCCGCTGGTTTAAAAGAGGTGGACTTGGATCTTTTGTCGAGTATCACGTCGTCCCTGTCCACTTTGGAGCGCAGCGCAGTTAATTCCTCGCCCGCGAGGGCTTCGGATACTGCCTCGAGGGCCAGTGCGGCTGTTTTGTTTTCGGCGCCGAGTGCTATGTCCAGATCACTAGCTAGAGTGATGATTCCATTGGGCCCGGGCATTTTGAGCTGCATGTACCCGTAATGGGGTATGGCTTGGAAGATCGTGAATGCCTCCCGCCCTAGAAGGGCGTGGTATCCGCTACTGAACGGGGCCACTTGGAATGTGATTTCTTCGGACCTATAATTCTCTGGCGTGCCGAATACCACATCTAGTGTGATTTTCCCAGTGCATCGTGCCTCCCGACTAGGGATGATTCCTCTGAAGGTCGTGCTGCTTTGCTCAATGCGGTTTCTATCTATTTCCATTTTTTGAAGAGTCTCCTCATAGATGAGGTTTAATCCGCTGCCGCCGTCCATGAGCACTTTAGGAAGCCGAAAGCTGTCCACAATTGGACTAAGGACAAAGGCGGCTGGTGCTCGGGCTGTTCGGAATTTAGGTTCGTCACTGGCATTGAAAGTGATAGCCGTGTCGCTCCATGGATTTATTGCTGCCACGTGGCAGACTTCGGCAAGGCTGCGGAGTGCTCGCTTACGCCTATTATTTGAGGCAAAGGTCTCGAAGACTGTCAATACTGTATTGTCGTTACCCACGGGATGGTGCTCTACGGTATTTTTAATGAGGAGATCCTCACCGCTCTTGGCCACCTGCCGGAGTACCCAACATGCTCTGAGGCTCTGTGTTGGTATGGTATCCGATGTACTGTGAATTTTGCATGGCCCATTAAGCCATCCCTCCAATATGGTTCCACGCCCTGTAGTGGGCTTTTGCTTCTTTGTAATTGAGCCGGGCGACTTATGAGAGTGCACCCTTTTAGTTCGGACTGGGGGTTTTGAAAGAGCCGGATTATCCCAAAATTTTGTTTGGGTTTTCCAGGCGCTTTCCATCGCACAGTACTTCCGTACTATGGCCGCTAAGTCAGCGAAGTGTGCTATGTTACGGCGACTTATGGCGTTGAGGATTCCCTTGTCCGTGCAATTATTGCAAAAAAGTGAAATTGCGTCTTCCCCGCGACAGTCCTTGACCTTGTTCATTACAAGAAGGAATCTGGCCCAATAGTGGTGTACTGTCTCCTGGGGCTCTTGTCTAATGTGGGAAAGATCATTTATATCTGGGTGGGTGGATTTAAGTCCAGACCTTGACCCGATCTGAGACCCAGGGGCGAAGGAGTTTCCGATCTTGGAAGTTCGGGCTCCGGGATGTTGCCTAGTAGGTCTGGCCCGCTGCCTGATTCTAGGTTCAGGGTTTAGGCGATGTCCTCCCGTAGACGGGTATCCGGCTCAGAGAGCTCGGGAATTCGGACATAGTTTGTCCTCAAGATAGAGGAAGAATCGCCGCATTACTCCTCCACCACCGCTATCTGATGGGTGACCGGCGGGGATTTAATCTCCCTTGGGTCGGGTTTAAGCCCGATCTGATCATAGTCTGCAGCAACTCCCAAAGCGGCGATGCCATCCAAGAGCTCGTTCAAAGAGGAGAGGTCTATTGGATCCAACTGCTTGGTGAGTCCCGAGCTGACGTGGAGGCTGTTTTTGATGACCCAGGAAGTCATCGTCGGCGCAGCGGCCGAACAGGCGGTCATGACGAAACCGCCTAGTCGGAGAGTTTGTCCTACACCCAGGGCTCCCCCAGAGGTGATGTTGTCCTTGACAACAAGGTGAGCCATCCAGCCTTATGATGATGGCACAGTGGAACTCTCAATGAAAGCACCAATGCCGGTGTCAAAACCGACGGATCTCGGGTAGGGGGTCCCGAACTGTGCGTCTAAGGCGGATGGTAACAGGGGGCGGGGGACACGATGTTTACCCAGGTTCGGGCCCTCTCGATGGAGGTAATACCCTACTTCCTGCTTGATTGATCTTGATGATATGAGTATTACAAGAGTTGATCTACCAAAAGATCGTAGAGGCTAAACCCTAGAAGCTAGCCTATGGTATGATTGTTGTTGTCCTACGGACTAAACCCCCTTGTTTATATAGACACCGGAGGGGGCTAGGGTTACACAGAGTCGGTTACAAGGGAGGAGATCTACATATACGTATTGCCAAGCTTGCCTTCCATGCCAAGGAGAGTCCCATCCGGACACGGGTCGAAGTCTTCAATCTTGTATCTTCATAGTCCAACAGTCCGACCAAAGGATATAGTCCGGCTGTCCGAGGACCCCTTAATCCAGGACTCCCTCAGCTACTGTTACCAGTAACTGATGTAGTTATGTCCATTGTTACCTGTAAATGCCACGATCATGGTTATTAAATGGCCCGGCAACGTGGGAGTAAAGGAGGATCTGGCGCACTCTATATAAGCCACACCCCTTCTCCAACCTCCACATGCATACTCTGTAATCATATCTCCAGAAAGCAAACAAGACTCAAGGCACGAGACGTAGGGTTGTTACCTCCTTCGAGAGGGGCCCAAACTTGTAAACATTGAGTGTCACATCTATGATGTAGCTAGGCTTTGCCCCCTCATTCGTACCCCTAATATTAATTTTTAGGATCGTAACCCCGATGCCACCTACATATCAAATTATGAAAGTAGCGAACGTGAATCAAATGAGCATGATGAAAAGTAACTTGACGATAATTCCCATGTGTCTGCTATTAAATGTGTGCAAACACATGGGCACTAGAGGCATCAGGGCGCGCCCTGGGAGGATCGGCACGCCCTGTTTCCTTGTGGGCAGCAGGTGGCCCCCCTCTGGTATTTCTTTGTTCCATTTTATTCAATAAAAAATCTTCGCGAAGTTTAAGGCCATTTGGAGCTCCGTAGATTAGTTATCTCTGATGTAGCTTTTTAGGTCCAGAATTCCAGCTACCGACAATCTCCCTTTCCATGTAAATCTTGAAAATTAAGAGAAAATGCATTAGAATTGGATCATAAAGTGAAATAATGACCAAAAACATTATAAATAATAGTAGGAAAACATGATGCAAAATGGACGTATCACCTTTCTTCGTTGTTAGAGTGGCATATTAATCTTTGAACTTGAGGCAATCCTTGATGAGCATCCAACGATGGGTTAGGGTGAATGGTTTGTTCTTATGTCGGGCCTTGAAGGCTTCCAAAGTTTGGAATGTCTACACAAGCAACGAGAAGGCCACAAATTTAATGGCAAAGGACACAAGATGCAACAAACATGAACTTGGCATAGCAATGAAAAATGACGGGTTCATACCAAGTCGCCCATGCCTAGGCCACTCTTGGGACAGGCTTCAACGCTCTCAAGCGTGGCACAAAACTTGTTGCATTCTTGTTGAATGAGCCCCCATCTCTTTTGGATTGAGTTGATGACATAGGTACTCATACGGTAGAAACTTCCTCCGCTCATGAAAGTTTGTATGAGCTCTCGTACAAAAAGTCGATCCTTTTTTCTTGGCACCGGTCTTGGGATCTTGGCCTATCTCCTTCCAACTCTCGCAAATCAACATGTCCTCATCTTTGGTGTACGACCTAGCCACGACCCTCGTAGATGAGGTTCTTGATGAACGTGTGGTACTTGGGGTCGTCGGTCGCCGGCGTCGGGTTTGGCATTTTATCGAACATGTTGCGGGCACTGGGAAAGTTAGTCGTAGGAATAGACCGTGTCTGCTCCTTTGCATTTCGACAGAGGACTGGCTAGCGCCACACGACCTAGGCATGACGTTGAGGTCAATTTTGGCTGTGGGGTCAGGCTTGGCCGGCGCATTCACAATTCTGTCTGGTAACATGGAGAACCGGGTCGGAGCATGTTGTCGCGGCGAAAGAAACCTAGCTGTCTCAAAGGAGCTCGGCAACTAGTACCACCGAGGGCGAATGGCCGACGAGGCTGTGCTTGCCACGGCCATGGCAGCTGCAGAGAGAATGGCCAGCATAGGCCGACACAACCCTATCACCATGAGGGTGTGGGTTGTCGCTGCGTGTGTGGCATTGGCGACGATGGCCTCGTTGTCCTTGACGGTGGCCTTGTGCTATGGGTCGCGGCCTCGAGGGCACAATCTGCAACGGCTTTCTTCCCGCCTGAAAGGACCATCAGGTCTCCTCTTGGCCGAGTCTCGGTCGAGCCGCTCAGCCTCCCTCGGCATGAGCTACGACTGCTCCTTCTTCTTCCTCTTTGTCGTCTGATGGGTGGTGGTGACGACCCGTCGTCGGCTTTGGGTTTCTTTGGGGCACCGGCCATGGAGGAGGGAGTGGAGGAGGAGGGGGAGTTTATGGAACGGGAGGGGTAATGGGGGTGTTGTGTCCCCGACAGGCGGGCCAAGGGAGGACAAGGGCACGTGTCCCGCCCGTCCGTAGGCTGTCCGTTTCGACCGAAATGCGGCCAAAATTTAGGCTGGGTATGGGTCAACGGCGGACCAAAAAAAGATGTTTGTCTGTTTGCTCCCGCGTGTTGGGCCGCGATATGTGTCCGTTTGGTACCAAACAGACGCGGCCGGACCATTTGAGGTCGTGCGTAGGAGTTGATCAAGCCGGACAAAAAACGGACACCAAAAAACAGCTTGTCATGCGAACCAACCTGTGGTTGAATGATATATAAGGCCAACTCCACCGCGCGACCCTATCCTATCTGGCCCCGTCCGTTTGGGGTAAAATGGACAAAGGAGACGACCCATCGCGCGGAGGCCCGGACCCATCCTGTCCGTTTTGTGTCCGGGCTGACCCATTTCGAGCGCAAACTTGCGCCGGGTTTGGGTCACGGCGGACACCAAACGGACGCGCGCTCGTCCGCGTCGGGGCCGCGTGGCAGGCGGCCACCTACCTCCCACCCGCCCACATCAATGCGCACGAGCAGGCGGCCCCACCTGTCATCCGCATGTCGAACGGTCGTCGTCCTTCTTTAAGTGGGAAGCGTGGACGGGTCGTCGTCCACACTGCCCCACGCCACCCCGCGGCCTCCTCGAAACCCGACAGCGGCGACCACGTCCCAAACCCTAGCCTAGACCTCGCCGGCCGGCCGCCTGCAGCCATGGGCCTCTGGAACTACGGACGCAAAGGCAGGCACGACCGCGAGGCTGGTTCCTCGTCGGGACGCCGCCGCGGCTCGGTGAAGAAAGAGGAGCCCGCCTCGCCATCGCCACCACGCCGGGCCCCCGCGCCGCCCGCCTTCTCCATCGCGCCCATGTCCGCCGGCGAGCGCGACCGGCATTACATCCGCGCGTCGGTGTGCCGCCATTATTGGGAGACGATGACGCCGCTCCCCTGGAGCGACATCCATCTCCCCAATAACTGGCATCTCTCCGCCGACCGGGTCCCCATCCCGCTGGTCCGGACAAGCGGCCGTGCGCGCGACGAGGAGATCGAGCGCCGCCGCCTCCTCCTCCCCGACGACCTGTTCTACGACCCCAGTTACGCCCCGACTCCGCACTGTGGGACACCTGGTTTCGTGACGAGCACAACACCAGGCGCGCGTCCTTCTTCGCCGGCACCTCGACGGGGCCGCGGCGGCCTCAACAGCAGCGCGCAACGCCTGCTCCCCAGGAGCGCGGGCGTAGGCGGGTGCGTGGCGTCACGCCCACGCCGTCGCCATCGCCGTCTCCGTCGCCCCCTCCACCTCCTCGCATGTCAGCGGAGGAGGAGACCCGTCTCCTCAAGCATGTCATGGACGACTCCATGTACACGCACGACGAGCGGCAGTGGGACGGCCAGGAGGAGGCCATGGCCCTCTCTGCCGCCGGGGACGTCGCCTTCCCGGAGCTGCAGATGGTGGCCGCGGAGGAGGAGAGGAGGGAGGACCCGCCGGCCGCGTTCCAGCAGCTGCTAGGCCAGGGGTGGGGCTGGTCCTGCACTGCTCCGGAGATGGCCGCCGGCGTGGGCGTAAACTGATGCCCCACTCCGCCGCGGTCACCGGAGCGGGAGGCGTCGCCACGGGAGGAGGTGGTGCAGGCACCTCCGGCCGTCCAGCCCGCTCCCGTCGACCACGCACCTCCGGCCCACCTGTGGACGCCGCCGGACTACGTCGACCTTGTCAGTGACGACGACGACACCGGCGGCCAGTGAAGACGGCGACGGCCACGACATCGACGGGCGCGGCAGGAGTGCGCGGGAGGCGGAGGCGTTTTTTATTTTGTTTTTATATGTTAATTATGAAAACTGGGCCTTTTAAGTGGCCGTGGAAACTGGGCCGTTTTGTGGCCGACCCCTATATATGTTTTATGTTTTTTAAAATGCGTTCATTATTTTTTTTAGTTATTTCATTCTAGTTTTTATATTTTTTTTATTCACGTCCACCCCGGACACGATTTGGGGTGCGGCCGCGCGGTGCGCGCACGCACGACCCATCTGACAAAGGCGGACACGGGCGAATCCATCGGCGCCCCAAAGGGACAAAATCCGCCTAATCCGGACGTCCGTTTGGGGTCGTGCGATAGAGTTGGCCGAAGTGCTTGCGTTTGTTTGTACTGTATTAGAAAACAGACAGCTTGTCCGTTTGTGTACTCGCGTTGGGTCAACCGGTCAACTATTGTGTTGAGATTGCCCAAACGGACAAAAAATGCGGGATGAGTGCACACAGTAGGTACAGCACACAGTGTTGTGTTCAGAGTACCCAAACGGACAACTGTGAAATTGATGTGCTTGCGGGACGAGTGCGCACAGCAGGTACAACACGGGCTAGTGTTCATAGAGCTTCACAGGAATTCAGGCGAGTGGCACGCCTCCTCTGAACTGGGCAGATGTGCTCTCATCCAGCTGCAGGAAGTACAGCATGCGTGCTGTTGGGTGTGGCGTGAGGTCCCAAATCTCGCTGTGCCGGCTCACGGATACTAGTAGTATGTTTTTGGGTTTTTTCCTGCGACCAAAAAACCCTTTATTGGACTAGTAGCAAGTACTCCCTCCGTTTGTTTTTATTTCGCATATAAGATTTGGTCAAAATCAAACTACACAAAATTTGACCAAATTTATATAAAAAATATGAACATTTACAATACTAAAACTATATAGTATGAAAATACGTTTTATGATGCATCTAATAATATTGATTTCATATTGTGAATATTTATATTTTTTAATATAAAATTAATCAAACTCTACAAAGCTTGACTTTGACTAATCCTTATATGCGAACTAAAAAGAAATGGAAGGAGTAGTAGCAACCTGTTTAACAAAGACCAAAAAGAAGCTAGTAACTTGGTCCGTGGTCGTACGTTTTTGGACGCCCGGTCGACTCTCCCGCGATTCACTGGGATGTGCCTCGCACACATGCGCTCCCCAAAAACTTTAGTAGTAGTACTAGCTGTAGGATTTGACGAGTGATGGAAGGAATGTAATGATGACAAGATCTCAGGAAGTTATTGAATTTCTTTTAGACCTGTCCGAGCGCCACCATCCAGTAGCAGACGTTGTTTCACGGAAATGTGCGCTGTCTGGCCAACCCAGGCCGTATGCAGCCTGCCTCCGTTGCTCTGACCAGACGATAAATAAACTCCGCGGCTGGGAGAGCACGACGGCTCGGTGCGCCAGGGCGAGTACGGCGGCGTGGCAACACCTGCGCCATGACGGGACACGTGAGAGAGGAGAGAGAAAGTCATGTGAGTGGATGATAGGTAGGCCATGCGAGACAAACAACGGACATTGGTGGACGAAGAGGACACAAAGAATGTCCGTTCTGTGTCCGTCAACTCTAGCGCGCGACGCCATCCTGTATGCACTTGTCCGTTTGAGTCAAAACGGATGGATGCCTCAGCCCAATGCGCGGTTGCATCCGCATTTTATGTCCATTTGGCGTCTGGCCCACCCTATTTTCAGCGCAAACATGCGTCCGGTTGCGTCCACACTTACGTCGAACAGATGGGCACGTGCTTGCTCCTCGCCCGCTTCGGGGGCGTGTGGCGGCTGCCCACCTACCTCCACCCGCCCAACATAAATGCGCACGCGCGACAGGACCCGACTGTCATTGCCACGGAAAAGGGTTATCGTCCTTCTTAATGTGGAAGCCGTGGACCTGCGAGTCCACAGCTTCCACTTCCTGACCGGCCCGCCTCCTCGAGCCCTGATACGAGCAAACCCTAGCCACCGCCGTCGCACCCCACTCGCCCACCTCCCCGCCGGCGCCAAGGGCTCGCATTGGGTCGACAAGGGGAAGCACGAACACGAGGCCGACTCCTCCTCTGGCCGACACCGCTCCAGTAGATCCACGCCACCCTCACCTCCTTCTCCGCCACCTGCTCCGCCCGCATTCCGAATGGCGCCGCCGACGGCCGGGCATCGCCGCGTGGAACCCTAGTCTCGTGGGCCAGCGGTGGAGCTGGTCGTGCACAGCACCGGAGATGGCTGACTCATTGGGTGTCGGCCCATGGTCAGCTCCACCGCCGCGGTCACCAGAGCACTAGCAGGAGACATGGAAGGAGGTGGTGTAGGCGCCGCCGGCACCCCCGGTCTAGCAGGGGCCGGCAGCCCACATGTGGCAGCCACTGCCCTACGTCGATCTCACCAACGACGATGACGAGTAGGACAGCGACTCCAGAAGGCGACGGCGGCCATCGACGACGGGCCTTTATCTATTTTTATGTCTTTTATTGATTTTAGTTCAATTAAGACCTGCGTTGAACTTTGGTACTATGACACATGGACGTTTTATGTTTATATTTATGTTTTCCTATTATTTGCAAGTTTATTTTCCTTTTTTTGGCAAAAAATCAGAGTCCACAACCTCGGACGGTTTGGGACAAGGCGTACCAGTTGGGCGCACCGATGGCCACACGACTGCAAGCGGACGACGTTGTCCGTTTTTCTGTCCCAAATAGACGAAAAGCGGACGAGGTTCACTTGTGTTCATGCGTTGGAGTTGGCCTAACTCAAATTTGAGAAAAAATATTCAAGCGGACACAAAAACGAACGTAAAATAAATTCGAGTAGGTGTTTGCATTGGGTTGTTTTTGTTTTTTGTTTTTGGCGCGCGGACGAATTGCGTCGCTGTTGCTCTAGCCGGCCAGTAGCGTAGCAGTACATGGACCGTCGGTTAAAGCCATAGTTCTATGCAACTTACTTGTCCAAGTGATAATCGTGCAGCTGGTCAGGCTGTTAAATGTCTGCAGGGTTTCCAGCGGTCCAACCCGTGTCTTCTTGTCCAGACGAATCTGAATGCTTTATTTCTGGGGCAGCCCGGAGTCTGCGAAAGCCGAGTCCGCACGCAACGCGAAGGATTAGGGCAGCAGGCTATCGACTCCTGTACTATGTTCGGAGCAGGGCAGCAGGCTATCGACTCCTGTACATCTAGAGAGCTGAGTAGAGGTGATGAGCTGCTTGTTTTTTTACTACATGGATCTGTAAAAACAAGAGCATGCATACATGGTAAAGATGGAGTAGCTGCCTATAAAAGACGCTATCCTTCAATTCTGGAGCAGGCCACTCCACCTCCTGCGTCCTGGTAATGGTAATGGACACACCCTTGCCACTCTCGCTGTTCTTCTGGCTCTCTCTGTCTGTTTCTCACTCTCAATCTTTGTTCTTGGGTGCTTACGGCTTTGAAGGGACGAGTGCTTCTTCCTCAACTTCGACCAGCACCACCCCGTCCGCAGCCAGCAGGTGCGTCACAGCTCCTCTACGTACGTATGTATAGTGGCAAATCTAGGACGAAAATGAAGGGTAGGCTCAAGTTCAAGGGCACTAGATTTTTTGGGGTGCAAAAGATAGCACACAACCCCCACACACACCATTAGGCAACCTCAACGAGCTGCTTGCAAACCAACCATGCAATGTTTTTTTTTTCATTTGAAATTTATGGATCTACAATTAACAGCACTCAAATATGCAAAATGAAAAAACCAAACTTGGTTGACCGTCGGGCAAGGAGAAGAACTACTATATATTAACGCTAGCAGGCAGCGCCGCGTCGATGTCCCCCGCACTCTAGCGACCAGCGTCCGGTCACCTGGTGGCCGGCGCGGTCCTGGGCCTCCTGGCCAGCTCCCGGCCTTCCTCATTCCCTCCTTGTCTGGGTGCTCCCGCCGTCCCCCGCTTGATGGTGTGGTGTGAGTGGGACCTCCTTCCTCCAGCCGTTCGACAGTGTCTGGTGACCAGCAGATGGCGGCGACCCAGCGTGCTGCTGCTTGGATTCACTGACGCGGCATTGCCGGTGCGACGTTGGGCGCTTCATGTGGGATGGCAGAACGGTTGGTTGCTAGCTTTGTCTGTAATACTTGTTCGATTCAGTACAGGGGCTTGAATTAGGAAGCAACTGGTTAGACAATGGCCTGGGAACTAATAATAATTTTTTGTTTTTCAATTTCGGAGGGCAGGCTCAAGCCTATTTAAACCTGTTCAGTGGATTCGCCACTGCGTACGTAGTAGTAGTAGTAGTAGTAGTAGGCTAGTTACATGACGAGCGAGCTCAACTCCTTCCCAGCCTGCTGCTCAGTTTAGGTCCACCTGTATTCTTCGTCTGGTTGATTGATTTAAGTTAAGGGAAAAGGCCGGTCAGCCGGCGTACTCCAGTCATACTTACTATTTATTTCATCATGCTAATTACTACTACTAGCTAGTGCATGATAATCTAGCAGTAGTGCATGATAATTAGTTTCTGCTTAATTTTTCGTGCATCATAATCTAGCAGGGGTGCTATACAGGGTAGTGCACACGATAAAATAATTTTCATGAATATCTGATCCTACATATATTTATTTGCTGATGTGACCATTTTACACAATAGACAATACTTGCTTGTATTTTTGTTGTTTTTATGAGATATATAACTATTATATGTTTTACACAAAACATCTCAGACGATTCTAGAGCCAAGTTGCCGAACAGCAAAGCGCCCCTCCATCCGTAGCCAGACGCCCCTCAATCAGACATGGACATGGTGCTCCCTCTTTCTCTACTCTTTTCTTCTTCGTGTTCATTTGTCAGATTAGTTCATGCTTTTCATCTCATGCTAGCTAGTAGAAAACTTATTCGTTCTGGACTATCTGATTAACCCTTGCATGCGTTGGTTGCTTGTTAGATCTCCCCAGTTCTTACAATTGGTTGTGCCGATTATTTTGCACAGACCGATCATGCCTAGTTAGCAAGCCGCTTGCCGGTGATTTGATAATTAATCATGGGGGCTTTGTCTCCTTTTCTAAAGAAATTCAAAAACAATTAATGCATGCAGCAAGGGTTAAGGTTGCGGTATTCAGCTTTGGAACTTGACTTAATATTGTTAGTTACATGCATAAATAAATATAAGTAAAAGGTACTACAGCTTTGTCAAATTGGAGAGCTTGATGATCTTCTTCATTAACATATAGAGTGTGTATTTATTATTTGTTAATTAGTTAACTCACTTCATTAAATTTTCTTCAATACACCCCTCCTAAAATGTTTACATGAATCTTAAAGTTACTTAAAAAGTGTATTCTATTAATTAATTAATCTGATTGCCTTCTTCAATTTTTTTAAGTGGAGTAACTGTGGATGTATTAACTTTAGATTCCTGCCTTCCTAATTAATGCAGGAAGAGTGGAAATTCCCCGAATCGTCGTATAGCGTAGCAGTGCAGTACGCCGAAGAGACGATGAAGCTGCAAGGGATTCACAGAAATAGGGCGCAAATGGGCGGAAACCAGCAGGTAAACTGCATAGATCGACATACATCTTTGAGATGCATGTTTGAGTACCACAGCAAGTATTCCAAATCACAGAAAATCATGTAGGTCATGCATGGGTTCTTTGGTCCTTCATCATACAATTTTGTAAACCGCAAGTGTGCATACAATAATTTTACTACGCAGCATTTTACTCTCTTTAGTGCACCTAGCAGCTCTAGTGTCTATGTATGTTGGCTTTCTTGCCAAGGTGGAATCGAATATATGGATACATCTTTTTAGTTTCCATATAAATTTACCATAATTTAGCTATTTTGATACATCTGGATTTTTTTCTCTGAAGAACTAATAGATGGCGCCATTTCTAAACTAAGCCAGAGCGTACAATTAGAATGGTCAGGCCGCATGAACCGGCGACGAACCCTCCAAGCGGTTAATTTTGAACATAAATTTCCTTTGAATTGTCGCAACCGGAAACAGCTAGCATTACAGCTACTGATATGCTACTAGTTGATAGTAAAATTATACACTGTTTGTAGTAAGTTTTTAATCGTAGTAGTAATTGAACTTGACCTTACTATATTCTTATTACTTGAACTAAAACTAGATTCTTCTACTCCTACTAGTTCGTTTTTGTGCATGAAACAATTTTACCATTAAATATACCAAATATTGTTCCCAACCAATCACTAGAAGCACCGTTTTAAATTTTTAAGCATTACTACTATTTGTCGCAATTATAACATGCTGCTCCAATTTTTTGGAACTACATTAGCACTAAATTTACCCAATTACTATGTCGAAGTACTCCCTCTGTTTTTATTTACTCCGCGTATTAGGTTTCGTCAAAGTCAAGCTTTATAAATTTTGACAAAGTTTATATATAAAAATATTAACATACACAATAACAAATCAATATCATTAGATTTATTATTGAATGTACTTCCACTTCATATAGATTTGTTATGGTAAATATTTATATTCTTTTCTATAAACTTGGTCAAGTTTTAGTAAGTTTGACTTCAGTCAACACTAATATGCGGAGTAAATAAAAACATAGGGAGTAATAAAAAATGCCTTACACAAAATTGTAACACAATTACTGCCTAAAGACCTAGTAGCGGCTAATAGCAATTTGCTCTGTGCCAGACCGTAATACAATTACCATCCATCAAGCATGTTCTCCATTAAAAATGTTTCTTTTTGCGTGAAAATTAATTACCATCCAAACTATACTAGTCCCTCCGATCCATATTGCTTGTCACTCATATGTTACGAGCAACAAGTAATATGAATAGGAGGGAGTAGTATTATTAGCATGTACCCACCCACGTGCCACACCACTCACGCATTGACTAGTCACAAGGCGGTAACGGTTTCAACCCCATCACTATATTTAGTCATAACCATTTACTGAAGTTATTGACAACACTAGCGAGGAAAAGGTGCATGCGTGTTAATCTCGTTACCACATAAGCTAGCTCCTTTTACCATGCCTAGCGATAGGAGCCGCGGGACGGAAGTAGGAAAGGGTCGCAGCCGGTAACGAGAATTAATTCCATTGCCATCTATTCCAATTACTAGAAGCACCGTCTTAATTTACCATGTATGCTGGCTAATCTTGTTTAATTTGCCGTTGCGAGTTTTGTCTGCAAAACAGTACTGAGAAATGATTGATTTAATGTATTTTTGCATACACCTTTTTTCTACCGGGGCTAATTAATTGCTCCATTAAAACTGTACTGATATGTTACGCCTTAAAAACATGATTTTTTTTGCATGATCTATCATTTGGTTTGCCTATGCATCTTTCTAGGAGCAAATATCACTAAATCTTGAATGTTTAGAGTTTCTAACTTTAGACTTATGCATCGATTTTCTTTAGTAATGTACTCCCTCCGTCCCATAATATAAGAGCGTTTTTGACACTAGTGTAGTGTCAAAAATGCTCTTATATTATGGGATGGAGGGAGTAATACATTTATTACTAACGATACTAGTACTTATGCAATGTCGATGCATGCAGGAGGATGTGTTTGGTGGATATGTTAGATCTTATGGCTTCAACTATGACAAGAATAGTAATATAGCTCAAGGCTCAATGTCGATCAGCTTTTCTCATCAGAGATGGAGACAACTTCCTGTCACAGTGGTCATCTTAGGAGCGATATACGAAGATGGAAAGGCCGGGCAACGAATTGTTGAGAGAACCGCGAAACTTTCTGAATTATCAGATTTGGTGCACTTATTGCCAGCAAATCCAGCAGTACGTAGTGGTGTACCAGCAATTCAGTGGCCCCTTTTTCGTAGGCAACATACCGCAAATCAATGCTGGAAGTTTCTCACGTATTGATTGAAGATACATGCATGCATAGCATAACATATGTGTAGGTCATTCACGGTCGTTTAATTGTTGTAGGTCATTGATGGATCTTCTTGAGTATGGGAGAGCGAGATCTGTGACACATGGTGGTCTTGCCAATCCGGGAAGCTATGTGCTCTCTGGACAAACCGTGAAACTTATTAACGTGGGGCGAGAAGTTGATTCCCACGATGCCACGAGAGATCAGATGGAGCTCAGACAATTCATAAACACGAACCCCTATTTAAATGGTAATGCCAGTGCAGAGTGGGGCACTCTTGACATGCTTCTGGAATCTCGACTTGTGACCAAGTAAGTAAACTGCACCACTCCATGCCCTTAGGTGTAGTGATTATGCATGTGACCTTAGGTGTAGGGTAATTAATTGACATATGTAACTAAAGGTTTATAAATAGGAGTACTTACTCCACTCCATTCCGTACATGCATGCATGCTTCCTTATCTTAATTTCAACTACTCCTACCAGTACGTAGATATACATACTATATACACGCATGCATCCTTAATTAACATCCGCCGGGTTATAAGTAGTAGTGTTACTCGATCGATCTTGTTTCTCTGATTAAGTCGGTGATTAATTCATGGATGCATTGCATGCAGCTTTAGTCGTGGCTGGAAGAACGTTGTCGTGGGACACCCAATGTTATCGGGATCGGCTGAGGATATAATCGCAGCTTTTGATGGGGTGAACACATCTGTGGAACAACTGACTTTGGTAAAAGCAACTAAGTTGGCCAACCTGTTGTACACAGAGTTTCCTCATTTCCACGACAGACCATTGATACCGAATCCTCAAGGACCTAATGACTATCACGAGAATCTCAGGTTCTATTTCCGACGAACCAGAGTCTTCAATCGTCTCTTCAACAATTACTATGATGGCGTTAAACAATTGTATCAAGGTGATAAAATTTATCTAGAAATCATTAGACTGGTGAGGAACTGCATACACCATGCAGCCAAATATGATGAGGTATATTTCCAGTTTCTTTTCCATCTACGTGTGCATGCATTTACTTGTAATGGTAGCTGCATTTAATTACTGGACCCATCTCTCATGATGCATTCATTTACTCCTTGTAGAGGCTGGCAGACTCTGAACGATTGCTTACAATGATGAGAGAGAATTTTACACATTACATCAGTTTGACATACTCTTTCCTACACATGCTGAATGATAAGGATGCTGATTATCCATACAAAAGTAAGTTTTGATTACTACCATGTGAAGTCATTTATATTAAATATAAGAAGATACACATTTTTGGTTCACAGGCAATGACAAACCAAGTACACCCAGCATTGGGGATTATTTGGACCTGGCCATGAAGAGAACACGCAGAGGAAGAGGTTGAACATTCCGACTGGTTACTTTGCGACGATGGCATCATCACGATCCAGCTGCCGAGGGAACTGAATGGTTGATGTGTCGAGGGAACTGCATGTTTACTTTTCTTCAAAGTTGGTGACTCGTGCCTGGGTCCTAGACCAACCGAACATCTGAATGTTTTTTTACTTTTCTTCAAAGTTGGTGACCCGTGCCTGGGTCCTAGACCAACAGAACATCTGCATGTTTTTTTTTACTTTTCTTCAAAGTTGGTGACTCGTGCCTGGGTCCTAGACCAACAGAACAGCTTGTTTCTTAATTCGCATCCCACTGTAACCGCAACCAGTAACACCGATGACTCCATGGACCAGCTTCATTATCTTTTGCCATTGCATGGCCCATGGGTGCTATGTTTTACGATGAAGGTTTTATCCTGGAACGCTAGGGCCCCATTCCTTCTCTTTTCCACCGATATATCTCTTTTTTTTCCACCGTTATGTCTCAGTGCCTATATATTACGGAGAACAACAAAGTAGAGAGCAAAGGACTAGGATACAGAGAAAAACGCTGTGAGAAGCAGCCAAGAACAAACTATCATAGTCAGGTTCAGGTGGTGGTTCCATCTTGCAATCAGATAGCCGGTGCAGAGAGAGTTGTGTGTCATGGGAATTGCCCAGGCCCCATCAAAGGAAACTGAAGGGTACGTAACAACTACTCCCTCCGTCCGAAAAAGCTTGTCCAAGTTTGTCCCTCAAATGGATGTATGTAACACTAATTTGATACTAATACATCTATTCAAGAGACAAGTTTTTTCAGACAGAGGGAGTACTTCCTCCGTTTCTAAATATATGCAATGTTAGAGATTTCAATGCGGGCTACATATGGATCTATATAGACATATTTTAGGCGGGACTACCCGCTGAGTTTAAGCATATAAATAAGCGGAGGAGAAGAAATTTACAAGGATTCCCCTAGTAACGGCGAGCGAACCAGGAGCAGCCCAACTTGAGAATCGGGCGGCTGTGCCATTCGAATTGTAGTCTGGAGAGGTGTCCTCAGCGACGGACCGGGCCCAAGTCCCCTGGAAAGGGGTGCCTGGAGTGTGAGAGTCCCATCTGGCCAGGACCCTGTCGCCCCACGAGGCGCCGTCAACGAGTTGGGTTGTTTGGGAATGCAGCCCAAATTGGGCGGTAGACTCCGTCCAAGGCTAAATACAGACAAGAGACCAATAGCGAACAAGTCCGCGAGGTAAAGATGAAAATGACTTTGAAAAGAGAGTCAAAAAGTGCTTGAAATTGCCAGGAGGGAAGCGGATGGGGCCCGGCGATGCACCCCGGCCGTATGCAGAACGACTCTTCTTGGTCCGCGGTTCGGCTCGAGGTGTGGACTGTTGTCGACCGCACCGGCAGCCAAAGCCCGGGGGCCCTAGGTGCCCCCGGTGGGCGTCGTCAGCACAACCGGTACTCGTGTGCCGAAATGCTTGTCCCTCGGGGCACTGCGCTGCAACAGCCCGCGGGCTCTCCATCCGACCCGTCTTGAAACACTGACCAACGAGTCTGACATGCGTGCGAGTCGACGGGTCCTCTCCTCATTTTTTCTAGGTCAAAATGAATTATATACCAGAACAGGGGCACCGGAGGTGGGCTGAGGAGGGCACAACCCACCAAGGCGCGCCTAGGACTCCTGGCGCACCCAAGTGGGTTATGCCCACCTGGTAGGCCCCCTCTGGTACTTATTGGCCCAATATTTCTTATATATTCCATAAAAAATCTCCGTAAAGTTTCAGCTCATTTTGAGTTGTCCAAAATAGGTAGCCTGACGTAGCTTTTTCAGATCCAGGATTCCAGCTGCCAGTATTCTTCCTCTTTGTGTGAACCTTGCATATTATGATAGAAAAACCATTAGAATTACTCCAAAAGGCATTATTATGCATAAAAACAATATAAATAACAGTAGGTAAACATGATGCAAAATGGACGTATCAGCGGGTCCGCTCCGGTTGATTCTTTCGCCAATATTTTTTATTAATTACAAAATATTCTCCATGAATTTTCAGGTCATTCTGAGAAGTTCTATTTCTGCACAAAAATAACACCAAGGCAATTCTGCTAAAAATAGCGCCAGTCCGGGTTAGTCCATTCAAATCATGCAAATTAGATTCCCAAAATAAGGGCAAAAGAGTTTGGAAAAGTAGATACGGTGGAGATGTATCATGTACCCCTCCTTCACAAACTGAAGGGCAGGGGTCCCAAAGGTGGCTAAAACCCCGGGTATAGTAGGGAGGAGGGGTCCACCCTATTGGGCGTACGGAACTCGGTTGGTTGAAAAAACACCCGATTTCCTATACCCCAATCCTTTCCCAATGTTGTCTCGGATCTCCCGTCATTATGCCATCACGAAGGTTGTTGGGGATATAACCCCGAGGTGTGACCCGCCCAGGAGGGGCCAGGTTTCACCATTGGCGAATAAATGTGAAGAAGGCCCAAGTAAGTCCAAGAAGACGAACATGAAGACTGGTGGTGGCTTAAAGCGTCGGTCTTGGTGGTGGCCCCAGACCCGGAGGCGTGAGCCGCCTAGTGATGACTTGCCTGGTAAGGTAAGGCAACTTAGAAACTGATCTGGTCACATTGTGTGATCCGACTCGGACTCTTGTAAAGCCCTGGGCCTTGACCTGTGGATATAAAGGCGAGACCCAGCGGCGGGTTAACTCAAGAGACAATTGATCGATAGCTAGGTCAAGTGATTCCGCTCCCTTGTAATCTATATCCAAGCAATACAACTAGAAGCATGACATTGGCTTTGACCTTGTTGTGAGGGGCCGAACCTGGGTAAACCTTGTATCCTTTGTCCCGTTCAACCCCTTCAAGCTAACCTATGTTGCGATGGCTCCACACCTAAGTCCTTTCACAAGGGCATTTGCCATGAGACAACCATGATAGTTGGCGCCCACCGTGGGGCCAGAGCATGGTGGTTTCGAGTTCTTGAAGGGCAACTTCTCAAGGATCGAAGGGTATGCCGTGGGCCGGATGACTAAAATTCATCGCGGCAAGCTCTACATCGACGATGCTGGTTGAGGCCCAAAGGCTGAATCAATCGAGTACGGGTACCAGGTCCCCTTTGGCAAAATTCACGTCTTCCTCAGCAAGATATGTGAGTAAGAGCCTGAGCCGGACACCTACACCGCCATCATCGAGATGGCTCAGTGCGCGCAACCCGCCAGGGTTCAATCCAGCCGGAAGCATGTTTTCATTGGCTTTGTTCATGGGGCGGATCTTGAGGAAGATTCTGCATCTGGTGGAGAGACGGCCATCTATTCAGGTGGTGAGTCCTCGACCGGAGAAACCGAGTCAATCTATCAGCTTCAGGATGGCAGGCTTGAAGGCTATTCCGGTGGTGACAGTATTCCGAACCCTTATGAGCCGCTGAGCAGGGATGCTATTTTATGGTTGGTACGCAACCGATTCTCAACTCATCAACGGCTGTTGCTATGAGATTCGGTTCAACTGCTGCTGTGATAGCTGGGGCGAGAAGCTCAGTCTGACCACCGGCTCAAGTTTTATCTAAGCTCTTGGGTACTTTGAGGAATCTGTTAGCCACAGAGGTGATTCCGGCGAATCAAGCACACCATAATGTAGAAGTGGGAAAGGTGCGAGATGAGGTGGCCAAGGCGCAGGAGGATCTTAATGTAGAGAATGCAAGGATGGGAACAGAGGGACCCTGATGGAAGCTGAGTCACAACGGATAAAAGCAGAGGCTTTTCGCTGGAGTCTGGATCATAATGCGTCTAACGTTGTTTTTCGGAGGAGGCACTAGAGCAGTCTGCCTTCACAGTTTGAGGGACAGAATCTTTTTAACACACCAGGGGCAGGAACAAGTAAACCGCCCGGTGTGACCCGAGCTGCTGAGGCGCCAGGGACCAGGGCGGCGGCTCAGTCTCGTTTGCCAGACCCGCCTCGTAGGGATTTGACCCCGCCTCAACGGGTTCCAACACCCTCTGGCCATTATTCTAACCCGATGGACAATAAGATAGCAGCAGCTACATGGCTGGTGGCTATTCCAATCGAGGGGCGAGTCTCCGGCTGCAGTGCAGATCCGGAACGGAGTGGAGCTTCTACAGACGGCGGTGGCACAACAGGCGGCTTATTCATATAGCCGTGATCGTGTCCATTCGACACCTCGCCGGAGTCGAAGTTACAGCCGGCGTATTGAATCACCCGCATTTTATAGCAGTGAGCAGCGTCGTAACCCGCCGCGTAATGGTAACCCGCCCCGGGATGATAACATCCTGATTAATGATGCTCAGGTGATCGTGGATAGCACCAGAGCTCGTCGTGAAGCGGAAGTAGCGGCTTAGCAGGGGGTTTATCAGCAGCCTCCAATGGCTCCTTTTTCTTCAATGGAAGCTGGGACGATTTCTAGAACAGTTGGAGTGCCGTGTTTGGTGCCGGCTTTGCACAATGAACGTCTGCCTAAGGATTTTAAGGGCCCTCGTAAGGTGCCTAATTACATAGCTGACCTCCCTCCGGAGGCTTGGATTGAAAGCTATGAATTGGCTATGGAGATGCTAGATATTAATGATGCTGTGTGTGCCAAGTATTTTACTATGATGCTGTATGGGCCGGCTCAAACCTGGTTAAAAGGATTGCCTGCCAATTCCGTTAGGTCATGGTCTGAGCTGAAGGCCCGGTTCATTCAGAATTTTAAAGGAATGTGTAAGCAGCCTCTAATGATTATTGATCTGGATAAGTGTGTGCAATAGGAGGATGAGTCAACCCATCATTGGGTCCACCGGGTTTCATCTATTATCCAATTGTCACATGGTATTGCGGTAGGTTCAACAGTCCTGGTTTTGGACAAGAATTGCCACTTTGAACCCCTCAAGCTGAAGCTTGGGTGGCTTAAACGTCATTGTAATGACATGGGGGAGCTCATGGCGGCTCTTATCAAGTATGCCAACTCTGATAATACAAAGGATCTTGGGTCTGATGATGAGAAATCAAACAAAGGCAAGAAGAGTGGCAGTGGCAAGTGTCAACAATAGAATACCACGAGGCATGAAAACAACCAAGGCGGCGGTGGTAAGCGCAAACACCCCGATGGTGGGTCATATTTTGTGGCTAACACAATTGCAGGGTTTAAAGGCCAGCGTCAGAACGGTAAGGGTAAGTGATACGTCTCCATCGTATCTATAAATTTTGATTGTTTCATGCCAATATCCTACAACTTTTACATCCTTTGGCAACTTTTTATACTATTTTTGGGACTAACATATTGATCCAATGCCCAATGCCAGTTCATGTTTGTTGCATGTTTTTTGTTTCGTAGAAAATCCATATCAAACGAAGTCCAAACGGGATAAAAACTAACGGGGATTTTTTGGAATATATGTGAATTTTGGGAAGTGGAATCAACGCGAGACGATGCCCGAGGGGCCCACGAGGGTGAGGGGCGCGCCCCAGGGGGTCAGGTGCACCCTAGGCCCTCGTGGCCACTCTGTAGGGCGGTTGGTGCCCTTCTTTCGCTACAAAAAAATCCAATATCCGGATAAAAATCGTGTCCAAATTTCAGCCCAATCAGAGTTACGTATCTCCGGGAATATAAGAAATGGTGAAAGGGCAGAATCTGGGAACGCAGAAACAGAGAGAGAGACAGAGAGACAGATCCAATCTCTAAGGGGCTCCCGCCCCTCCGCCGCCATGGAGGCCATGGACCAGAGGGGAAACCCTTCTTCCATCTAGGGGGAAGGTCAAGGAAGAGGAAGAAGAAGGGGGTCCCTCTCCCCCTCTCTCCCGGTGGCGCCGGAACGCCGCCGGGGCCATCATCATCATCATCAACGCAATCTACACCAACACCTCTGCCATCTTCACCAACATCTTCATCACCTTCCCCCATCTATCTACAGCAGTCCACTGTCCTGCAACCCGATGTACCCTCTACTTGAACATGGTGCTTTATGCTTCATATTATTATCCAATGAGGTGTTGCGATCCTATGATGTCTGAGTAGATTTTCGTTGTCCTATCGGTAATTGGTGAATTGCTATGATTGGTTTAATTTGCTTGTGGTTACGTTGATGTCCTTTGGTGCCCATCATATGAGTGCACTCGTGGATCACACCATGGGGTTAGTTGTATGTTGATAGGACTATGTATTGGAGGGCAAGAGTGACAGAAGCTTCAACCTAGCATATAATTTGATGCATACGGGATTGAAGGGGGACCAATATATCTTAATGCTATGGTTGGGGTTTACCTTAATGAACGTTAGTGGTTGCAGATGCTTGCTAATAGTCCCAATCATAAGTGCATGGAATTCCAAGTCAGGGATGACATGCTAGCAGTGGCCTCTCCCACATAAAACTTGCTATCGGTCTAGTAAGGTAGTCAATTGCTTAGGGACAATTTCGCAACTCCTACCACCACTTTTCCACACTCGCTATACTAAATTTATTGCTTATTTATCTAAACAGCCCCTACTTTTTATTTACGTGCTCTTTATATTCTTGCAAACCTATCCGACAACACCTACAAAGTACTTCTAGTTTCATACTTGTTCTAGGTAAAGCGAACGTCAAGCGTGCGTAGAGTTGTATCGGTGGTCGATAAAACTTGAGGGAATATTTGTTCTACCTTTAGCTCCTCGTTGGGTTCGACCTTCTCACTTATCAAAAGGGGCTACAATTGATCCCCTATACTTGTGGGTTATCAAGACCTTTTTCTGGCGCCGTTGCCGGGGAGTTATAGCATGGGGAGAATATTCTCGTGTGTGCTTGTTTGCTTTATCACTAAGTAATTTTCATGTGTTGTTCTAAGTTGTTCTCTATCTTTAGTTATGGATATGGAACACGAAATACCAAAAAAATTAGGTTTACTTGCTACTCATGGAGATGGGAAACCTCCTAAAACCCTTGATGCTCATTATGTGAAAGATATTATGTACTACTTTGATAATCCTGAGAAAACCCCATTCAACTTTATAATGGGAGTAATGTTGGATCAACGTGAATACTTTAGGGATTATCGCTTGACTCAAAAAGGGAAACTATTAGGGATTAAATTCATATATTGATGTGGTATGCTGGGGCTATGCTTGAGATATGATTATACTTGTTGCTCTAGGATGAAGGCTCCACACCTTCCCTTTTCATGCAAATTTAATGATGATGAAACCTTGGCTTCTTATGCTAATGGTATATATGATTACTATGATGTGGAACAAATAGAAGAATTCATTGCTTTTATGGGTGCTTATGAAATTGAATCTTTGTTTAAAGAGTGTGAAAATCTTGATGATGCTGTTTACAGACCTAATTTTTTTGCTATACTTAAATATTTCTATGAGAATTATGAATTCAATTTCGATATTGATGATTTTATTGAGAGAGTCCCCGATGTCCAAGAAGAGTATAATATTTTGCAGGTGTCTATGGAAGAAGGAATTGATGAAACTGTGGGCCCATTGGATGAAAAAGATGATGAGGAGAGCGAAGAACAAAAGGAGGAAGAGCGGATTAGCTACGCATGCCCACCTTCTAATGAGAGTAACTCTGCAACTCATACATTGTTTAATTTCCCTTCGTGCTTACCGAAGGATGATTGCTATAGTGATTGTTATGATCCCGTTGATTCTTTTGAAATATAATTCTTTTGAAATATACCTTTTTTGATGATGCTTGCTATGCTTGTGGCCAAGATGCCAATATGAATTATGCTTATGGAGATGAACTTGCTATAGTTCCTTATGTTAAACATGAAATTGTTGCTATTGCACCCACGCATGATAGTCCTATTATCTTTTTGAATTCTCCCGACTACACTACATCGGAGAAGTTTTCCCTTATTAAGGATTATATTGATGGGTTGCGTTTTACTACTACACATGATGATTTTGATAAATATAATATGCATGTGCTTGCTGCTCCTACTTGCAATTATTATGAGAGAGGAACTACATCTCGGCCTCTCCATGTTTCCAATATGATAAAATTGCAAGAAACTGTTTATACTATGCATTGGCCTTTACTATGTGTGCATGAATTGTTCTTTTATGACATGTCGATGCATAGAAAGAGAGTTAGACTTCGTTGTTGCATGATATATGTTACTTTGTGCTCACTACTAAATCACAAATCATTGTTAATTAAAATTGGCTTTGATATACCTTGGGATCTAGGTGGATCCATTACTTGAGCATTATATGTCTAGCTTCATGGCTTTAAAGAAAGCGCTGCCAGGGAGACAACCCGGAAGTTTTAGAGAGTCATTTATTTCTGTTTTGTTCTTTTATAAAGTTTAAAAACAAAAAAAAAGAGGGGAACCTAAAACTTTTTCAAAAATAAAAGCGAAAGTAAGAAAGACGAGCATTGTTAAAGTGGGAGCTAGCCTTGAACTTTGTTCATGCCCATGGAAACTTTGTGATCCTTGATTACAGAAGCTTTTCAACAACAATTATTATCCCCTTGTACAAATCCATTGTATCATAAAAATAATGTGCCAAGATTTGCCTTTAGGATGTTTACATTGCTTGTTGGTTTGTGCGGTGAAAAAGAGAAACTTTACCTGTAGTGCGCGATTTTACATTTTTTACTGGAACGTCAAACGATTCTGAAACTTTTTGCAATGTCTTTCTATACATTTTTTTCCAATTTTTTCAGAATGTTTGGAGTACCATAGGTATGGTGAATGTTCAGATTACTACAGACTGTCCTGTTTAAGACAGATTCTCCTTTTGATGCATAGTTTGCTTGTTTCGATGAAACTATCAATTTCTATCAGTGGATTAAGCCATGAAAAAGTTATATTACAGTAGCTAAAATGCAAAAACAAAATACAAATTGGTTTGAAACAGTACTTAGAGTAGTGATTTGCTTTATTATACTAACGGATCTTACCGAGCTTTCTGTTGAGTTTTGTGTGGATGAAGTGTTCGAAGATCGAGGAGGTCTCGATGTGAGGAGAAGGAGGAGAGGCAAGAGCTCAAGCTTGGGGATTCCCAAGGAACCCCAAGTAAATATTTAAGGAGACTCAAGCGTCTAAGCTTGGGGATGCCCCGGAAGGCATCCCATCTTTCTTCAACAAGTATCGGTATGTTTTCGGATTCATTTCGTTCATGTGATATGTGCAAACCTTGGAGCGTCTTTTGCATTTAGTTTTCACTTTTATTTGATGCACCATGCTGGTATGAGATATTCCATGGTTTATTTATATAATGCTCTTTGCACTTCACTTATATCTTTTGAGTATGGCTTTATAGAATGCTTCATGTGCTTCACTTATATCATTTGAAGTTTGGATTGCCTGTTTCTCTTCACATAGAAAACCTCCATTTGTAGAATGCTCTTTTGCTTCACTTATATTTGTTAGAGCGTGGGCATATATTTTGTAGAAAGAATTAAACTCTCTTGCTTCACTTATATCTATTTAGAGAGATGACAGGAATTGGTCATTCACATGGTTAGTCATAAAATCCTACATAAAACTTATGGATCACCGAATATGATATGTTTGATTCCTTGCAATAGTTTTGCGATGTAGATATGATAATATGTGGGAGGTACTAGTAAATGGTTGTGTTTAGTAAGAATATTGGTGTTAAAGTTTGTGATTCCCGAAGCATGCACGTATAGTCTCTCGTTATGCTACGAAGTTGGAGTATGATTTATTATTGATTGTGCTCCTTATGAGTGGCGGTCGGGGACGAGCGATGGTCTTTTCCTACCAATCTATCCCCCTAGGGGCATGCGTAGTAGTACTTTGCTTCGAGGGCTAATAAAATTTTGCAATAAGTATATGAGTTCTTTATGACTAATGCGAGTCCATGGATTATACACACTCTTAACTTTTCGCAATTTGCTAGCCTCTACGGTACCGTGCATTGCCCTTTCTCACCTCGAGAGTTGGTGCAAACTTCGCCGGTGCATCCAAACCCCATGATACGATACGCTCTATCACACATAAGCCTCCTTATATCTTCCTCAAAACGGCCACCATATCTACCTATTGTGGCATTTCCATAGCCATTCCGAGATATATTGCCATGCAACTTCCATCATCATCATATACAGGACTTGAGCATTCATTGTCATATTGCGTTGCATGATCGTAAGATAGTTAGCATGATGTTTTCATGGCTTGTCCGTTTTTGACTCATTGCTACGCTAGATCATTTCACATCCCGGTACACCCGGAGGCATTCATATAGAGTCATACTTTGTTCTAGACATCGAGTTGTAGTATTGAGTTGTAAGTAAATAAAAGTGTGATGATCATCATTACTAGAGCATTGCCCCAGTGAGGAAAGGATGATGGAGACTATGATTCCCCCACAAGTCGAGATGAGACTCCGGACTTAAAAAATAAAAGAGGCCAAAGAAGCCCAAATAAAAAAAGAGGCTAAAGAAGCCCATCAAAACAAAAAAAAACAAAAAAAGAATGAGAGAAAAAGAGAGAAGGGGTAATGATACTATCCTTTTACCACACTTGTGCTTCAAGGTAGCACCATGTTCTTCATATAGAGAGTCTCTTGAGTTATCACTTTCATATACTAGTGGGAATTTTCATTATAGAACTTGGCTTGTATATTCCAATGATGGGCTTCCTCAAATGCTCGAGGTCTTCATGAGCAAGCAAGTTGGATGCACACCCACTTAGTTTCAGTTTGAGCTTTCGTACACTTATAGCTCTAGTGCATCCATTGCATGACAATACCTACTCCTCGCATTGACATCAATTGATGGGCATCTCCATAGGCCGTTGATTAGCCGCGTCGATGTGAGACTTTCTCCTTTTTTGTCTTCTCCACACAACCTCCATCATCATATTCTATTCCACCCATAGTGCTATGTCCATGGCTTGCGCTCATGTATTGCGTGAGGGTTGAAAAAGCTGAAGCGCATTAAAAAGTATGAACCAATTGCTCAGCTTCTCATCGGGGTTGTGCATGATAAATACTTTGTGTTAAGAAGACAGAGCATGAAAAGATTAAATGATTTTGTAGGGATAGCTTTCTTTACCGTTGATATTTTGAAAGACATGATTGTTTGTTGGGATGCCTGAGTATTGATGTCTTTCTGTCAAATTATAGACTATTGCTTTGAATCACTCGTGTCTTAATATTTTATGCAATGGTTAGATTATATGATCAAGATTATGCTAGGTAGCATTCCACATCAAAAATTATCTTTTTTATCATTTACCTACTCGAGGACGAGCAGGAATTAAGCTTGGGATGTTGATACGTCTCTGTCATATCTATAATTTTTGATTGTTTCGTGCCAATATTCAATAACTTTTACATACTTTTGGCAACTTTTTATACTATTTTTGGGACTAACATATTGATCCAGTGCCCAGTGCCAGTTCCTGTTTGTTGCATGTTGTTTCGCAGAAAATCCATATCAATCGGAGTCCAAACGGGATAAAAATTGACGAAGATTTTTTTTGGAATATATGTGAATTTTGGGAAGTGGAATCAACGCGAGACGTTGCCTGGGGGGCCCACGAGGGTGAGGGGCGCGCCCTGGGCCCTCGTGGCCACTCTGTAAGGCGGTTGGTGCCCTTCTTTCGCTGCAGGAAATCCAATATCTGGATAAAAGTCGTCTCCAAATTTCAGCCCAATCGGAGTTACGGATCTCAGGGAATATAAGAAACGGTGAAAGGGTGGAATCTGGGAAGGCAGAAATAGAGAGAGACAGAGAGACAGATCCAATCTCGGAGGGGCTCTCGCCCCTCCACCGCCATGGAGGCCATGGACCAGAGGGGAAACCCTTCTCCCATCTAGGGGGAAGGTCAAGGAAGAAGAAGAAGAAGAAGGGGGGGGGGCTCTCCCCCTCTCTCCAGGTGGCGCCGGAACGCCGCCGGGGCCATCATCATCACCGCAATCTACACCAACACCTCCGCCATCTTCACCAACATCTCCATCACCTTCCCCCATCTATCTACAACGGTCCACTCTCCCGCAAGCCCTGTACCTGATACGTCCATTTTGCATCATGCTTTTATATCGATATTTATTGCATTATGGGCTGTTATTACATGTTATGTCACAATCACTACAAAAAAAATACACTTCCGTGATGATACGTGTTTGTCATAGTAGGTCGCGTTTTTTGTCATGCATGTACATCCATGACAAATTTGTGACAGAATCAAGATAGTCATACCTGTGCTGTCGTAGAAGTCTTCCATGACATTACCAAAATTATCAGCACGGAAGTGTCCACTTCCATGATGATAAATCGCGCGTCACAAAAGTGCTTTCGTCAAGGGTGACCGACACGTGGCATCCACCGTAACGGAACGCCGTTAAGCTATCGGGTCGGGTTTTGGATCCGATAACCCGTTAACAGCCCCGACCAATGGGAAATTTCCACGTGTAAAATTCTTATTGGCTAGACGAAACACGTGTCAGCTCGTTAGTGGGTCAGATAGGCGCCTATGATATGTCGACACGTGGCACGGCCCAATAGAGGCCCATTCCTGTGAAAAGGCCAGCCCGTTTGACTTGGTCAAAAGGTGGCGGGCCGGCCCATGGAAAGCCTGTTAACGACCTGTTCGCATATAGCCCATTTACAGCCCGCTAACCCAAGGCCTGTTACGCCCTATCCGAATTAGGCCCAGTAGCGTCATCTGGGCCATTCAATATGATTCCAGCCTGTTTTCACTTCTGGCCCATGTATGGCCCATGACGTGTTTCGGCCCATATGAGGCCCTATGTAACTCTTGGCCTATTAACGGCCCGTGGTGAAACTGGCGCGTAATGAACAGTGTATCACTTTACACCCATTAACGACCTGTGATGAAACTGGCCCGTAATGAACAGTGTATCACTTTATACCCATTAACGGCCCATTATTCCGTTGGGCCGTTTCCAGCCCATGTTATCTTTCGGCCTTCTCAGAGCCCATTTATTCTTGGCCTCATTTCCAGCATTCATTTACTTACGGCCCGTAACTGTCATTTTCTGCTTGTGGGCCAAATTCAGCCCGTGGTTACAGTCGGCCCGTTTGTGGTCCGTTAATTCGTTGGGCCGTTTTCATAGTGTCATCAAATATGGCCTATTAACGATGGCCCGTTATGGTCGGCCCATGAACGGACAATTCCAACTCTAGCCCGTTTACGGCCATAATGAGGCCTGTTATTGGCCCATGTGTGGCCAATCGATCATACGGCCCGTATAAGGCCGATTGATGATACGGCCCATAGAAGGCCCATTGTTTCTATGGCCTGTAGAAGGCCCATTGTTTCTACGGCCCGTAGAAGGCCTACTGTTTCTACAGCCCGTAGAAGGCCCACTGTTTCTACGGCCCGTAGGAGGCCCAGTGTCACTACTGTAAATATTAGCCCATGGTTATTGTGGCCTAGTTTAAAAAAATAGGTTATTGCAGCCACTAGCAAACTGCGGAAAAAGAACTGCACTGACTACAAGCAAACAAATAAACAAGACACCAAGGAAATAAATAAGCAAGCAACTTATGCTAGGCTATCACGGCTATTACACATATTACATCCACTGGGCATCAAAGTTCGCCACCAGTGCAAATATAGGGAACACAGCAGCATATAAACGCCGCAGCAAAACAAGTCCAGAACTGAAACCACTTCAGAAGAGCTCAAGAAACAATATCCCGGGTACCCATAATGCTGGAAAGATGCTTAGCAATATTATTAACATTCTCTTGTTTGGCGCTTAAATCCTCCAGCGCTTGCTGTTGCACAAGAAAGTACGCATCTGAATTCTGCAGGGACTTCCTCAGTCCTTCGGCTTCTTGTCGTAGCACAGCTGACTGATGCCTTTCAGCTAGTAGCTGAGACTGAAGAAGCCGAAGTGATTCAGGCAGCGAGTTCGAAGAGCTTGTGCCAGCGGTACTGGCCAGTAACTCGAACACTACATCAACGCAGGACTGTGGGGTTTTCTCACTGTGTACAAGATCATTTTTATCACCTTTCTTGGAGACTAATAGGGTTGTCTCACTATCTTGAACCTTATCTGCATTACTTTCTCTACCATTTCATAGTGGGGTGCTCTTCTCCAATATTCTGTTTGCATACTACAAGAGACAAGCAGACACATCACATGTTTAGCTTGTAGTATACGAAACTCATTTTGGTAAACCGGTTCAGTAGTAAGGTGGATAGGATAACAGCATGAAACAAACATATATCTATGTACTATGGTCACTGTATTGTCCATATCATCCTAGTTTATGTTCCCTAATCAAGATAGAGACACAGTTCAACTCATATATTTTTAAGACACAGCAGCATAGACAGAATATAAGTGTGAGAAACTACACAACATTGGCATCACTTGTAATGTGCATCACATGAGAACATAACTGTTTATGCAACTTAAACTGAAATCAACATAGAGTAAGAAGTTAGAACAGCAATCCAGTTAAATAAATAGGTTTAAAACATACCTGTTGCGCCATTGGAGTTTCAATTGGATCCTTCAAATTCGAAAGTAGTTGGTATTCGTAAATACAGTGATGCAACAACAAAGGAGTATGAACCATAGCTATAGAATCTGACCTGAGAACAGTTGCTCTTCTGCTTTAAACATGGAGTTTGGGTTAGCTGTGGTGGTCTTCGTGCTTTGGGCACTGCAGTAGCCTTACAAACTGCTCGTGTGGGGGTACTCTGTGGTGAACATGGTTCTTTGTCAACTATAAGTGGGTTACTATCCGCTGGGGTTGCGGTTAGATGGGTTGTAGCTGGTTCTCTGCCCAACGGTGTAAGTGTGCAATCTAGAAGAGTGTCGATTATGTGTGGTGGGGCTAGTTTGTGGGCCAGTACAACCATGGTTCTATCTGCATCAACGGGTAGCACTGTCTTTTGTGAAGAACGGGTTTTTGCTCCCTTAGATACTGCCATCACCCCCTCCAATTCTAACGGCTGATAAACAAGAAAAGAAATTGAACGTGCAGACATTGTGTGATAGACAGATGTTGTAATTCACATGTATGTTGTCTAACCAAACAGGACAACATGACACAATTTCACATATATGATGCCTAACTAAACAGGATAGCATGACACAGTTTCAGATATATGATGGATAACTTAACAGGATATAATGGCATAATTCAACATATGATGAGTACCTAAACAGGATGACATGACAAAACTATATGATGTCTTTCTAAAATAGGTTGGGATGAAATAATTCACATACATGTTGTCTAAGTATACAGGATGGCATGATATAATTGACATAATTGATTCATATACTAAGCAACTGGCACTCGCATGTATGATATCTAAACTAAGCAGATAGAATTCAATAGTGTGCATATGATGTCTAAACTAAGCAATGCAAGACACCATATGCATCATATGAGAAATATAAACATTGCAACTTAGAGCATACACCTCAGGTGGGATATAGGACTGGTCATCTGTCTCTGAATCCTCCTCCGAGGAGCTCCCTGTAACCATCAAGATATATACTTCAACAGGTACCATTGCCTGCTCTGAAGACCTTGTTTTCACTCCAGATTTTTCCATAACCGGCTCAAATGGCTGATACACATGAAGAGTAGTTCAATATACACAGATTGTCGACAAATGGAATACGTAATAAAAAAAGATGGCATGAGATAATTCACATATATGATGCCTGGCTCCATGGCGGTGCATAATTCACATATATGATAACTGGCTGAAAAACAAGGCATTGCATAATTCACATATCTGATATAGAAAGCAAACAGGAGGCATTCACACAAAGCATGTCTATGTTGGGGATCATTGCAAAAATTAAAATTTTCTACGCATCACCAAGATCAATCTATGGAGAGACTAGCAAAGAGAGAGAGGGAAGTGCATCTCCATACCCTTGAAGATCGCGATGCGGAAGCGTTACAAAAACGCGGATGAAGGAGTCGTACTCGTAGCAATTCAGATCGCGGTTGATTCCGATCTAAGCGCCGAACAACGGCGCCTCCGCGTTCAACACACGTACAACCCGGGGACGTCTCCTCCTTCTTGATCCAGCAAGGGGAGAGGAGAAGTTGAGGGAGAGCTCTGGCAGCACGACGGCGTGGTGGTGGAGCTTGCAGTTCTCCGGCAGGGCTTCGCCAAGCACTACTACTACGGAGGTGTTGGGGAGGGAGAGGGTTGCGCCAGGGGAAGGGGTGTGGCTCCCATGCGCCTCCCCACTATATATAGGGGTGGAGGGGGCTGGTTTCTTGCCCTCCAAGTCCATTGGGGCGTTGGCAAAGGTGGGGGAAAGAAATCCCATCATTTCCCTTCCCCACCGATTGTTATCCCCCCTTTTAGGGATCTTGATCTTATCCCTTCGGGATATGATCTTATTCCTTCTAAGGGGGGATCTTCGTGCACCTTGACCAGGGGTGTGGGGCCTTGCCCCCACTACCCACGTTCATGTGGGTCCCCCCCAATCAGGTGGGCCCCACTCCAGAACCTTCTAGAACCTTCCCGGTGCAATACCAAAAAATCCCGAACATTTTCTGGTGGCCAAAATAGGACTTCCCATATATAAATCTTTACCTCCAGACCATTCCGGAACTCCTCGTGACGCCCCGGATCTCATCCGAGACTCCGAACAACATTCGGTAACTGCACACTAATTCCTATAACAACTCTAGCGTCACCGAACCTTAAGTGTGTAGACCCTATGGGTTCGGGAATCATGCAGACATGACCGAGACAGCTCTCTGGCCAATAACCAACAGCGGGATCTGGATACCCATGTCAGCTCCCACATGTTCCACGATGATCTCATCGGATGAACCACGATGTCGGGGATTCAATCAATCCTGTATACAATTCCCTTTGTCTATCGATATGCTACTTGCCCGAGATTCGATCGTCGGTATCCCTATACCTTGTTCAATCTCATTACCGGCAAGTCTCTTTACTCGTTCTTTAAGGCATGATCCCATGGCTAACTCATTAGTCACACTGAGCTCATTATGATGATGCATTACCGAGTGGGCCCAGAGATACCTCTCCGTCACACGGAGTGACAAATCCCAGTCTCGATTCGTGCCAACCCAACAGACACTTTCGGAGATACCTGTAGTGCACCTTTATCGCCACCCAGTTACGTTGTGACGTTTGGTACACCCAAAGCATTCCTACGGTATCCGGGAGTTACACAATCTCATGGTCTAAGGAAATGATACTTGACATTAGAAAAGCTCTTAGCAAAGGAACTACACGATCTTGTGCTATGCTTAGGATTGGGTCTTGTCCATCACATCATTCTCCTAATGATGTGATCCCGTTATCAATGGCATCCAATGTCCATGATCAGGAAACCATAACCATCTATTGATCAACGAGCTAGTCAACTAGAGGCTTACTAGGGACATGTTGTGGTCTATGTATTCACACATGTATTACAGTTTCCAGTTAATACAATTATAGCATGAACAATAGACAATTATCATGAACAAGGAAATACAATAATAACCATTTTATTATTGCCTCTAGGGCATATTTCCAACAGTCTCCCACTTGCACTAGAGTCAATAATCTAGTTCACATCACTATGTGATTGTAATGAATCCAACACCCATGGGGTTTGTTCATATCTCGCTTGTGAGAGAGGTTATTAGTCAACGGGTCTGAACCTTTCAGATCCGTGTGTGCTTTAGAAATCTCTATGTCATCTTGTAGATGCAGCTACCACGCGCTACTTGGAGCTATTCCAAATAACTGCTCTACTATACGAATCCGGTTTACTACTCAGAGTCATCCGGATTAGTGTCAAAGTTTGCATCGACATAACCCTTTACGACGAACTCTTTTTCCACCTCCATAATCGAGAAGATTTCTTAGTCCACTAGTTACTAAGGATAAGTTCAACCGCTGTCATGTGATCCATTCCTGGATCACTCTTGTACCCCTTGACTGACTCATGGCAAGGCACTCTTCAGGTGCGGTACACAGCATAGCATACTATAGAGCCTACGTCTAAAGCATAGGGGACGACCTTCGTCCTTTCTCTCTCTTCTGCCGTGGTCAAGTCTCGAGTTTTACTCAATACTCACACCTTGTAACACAGCCAAGAACTCCTTCTTTGCTGATCTATTTTGAACTCCTTCAAAATTTTGTCACGGTATGTATTCATTTGAAAGTACTATTAAGCGTTTTTGATCTATCCTTATAGATCTTGATGCTCAATGTTCAAGTAGCTTAATCCAGGTTTTCCATTGAAAAACACTTTTCAAATAACCCTGTATGCTTTTCAGAAATTCTACATCATTTCTGATCAACAATATGTTAACAACATATACTCAACAAAAATTCTATAGTGCTCCCACTCACTTCTTTGGAAATACAAGTTTCTCATAAACTTTGTATAAACACAAAATCTTTGATCATCTCATCAAAGCATACATTCCAACTCCGAGATGCTTACTCCAGTCCTTAGAAGGATTGCTGGAGCTTTGCATACTTGTTAGCATCTTTCAGGATTGACAAAACCTTCTGGTTGTATCACATACAACCTTTCCTCAAGAAAATCGTCGAGGAAACAATGTTTTGACATCCTATCTGCAAGATTTCATAAATAATGCAGTAACTGCTAATATAATTCCAACAAACTCTTAGCATCGCTATGAGTGAGAAAGTCTCATCATAGTCAACTCCTTGAACTTGTCGGAAAACATCTTAACGCACTAGTAGAAAACGTATTTTTGTCCCGGTTTGTAAGGGCCTTTTGTCTCGGTTCCTGAACCGAGACTAAAGGGTCAGGGCATTAAAGGGTCGTTACTAATGCCCTGACCCTTTAGTCCCGGTTCAAACCAGAACCGGGACACATGGGCCTCCACGTGGCCTGCGTGGTGAGCCCAAGCAGGAGGGCCTTTGGTCCCGGTTGGTGGCACCAACCGGGACCAATAGGCATCCACGTGTCAGCATTTCTGTGGCTGGGTTTTTTTTTTTTTTTGAAGGGGGGGGGGGTTGGGGGTTTTGGGGGGTTAATTTAGGTATTTCATATATTGTGTTAGATAGCTAATTAATAGAGAGAAGTGTCCTGTCTTATGTCCGTGCTTGGTCGACCTACGTACTATACATATGTAGAGAGAGGACTAGACACGCTAGCTAGCTAGTAAGCAAACGAAGGAAACAGAAGATCGTCATGAACATATATGCATACAGAGAGAAGTGATATCGACCACCTCTCCTTCTCCGAGAGATTGGTCGAACAACAAGTTCTCGTATATCTATCCGACACTACCGGCTACATATATACAATAATTATCTCTTACAAATATAATCTCCTAAATTATGGACCCATGGTCCACATAGTATTCTCCGTCTTCCGCGATCACGTGGTCAAGGAAGAATGCCGCCAATTCCTCTTGAATTGCTCGCATGCGATCTGGTGCTAGGAGTTCATTCCGCATCCGAAACATCTAATTTGAAGAAGGGGGTCAATACATATATATATATATATATGTATATGTATATATGAATGAAACTCAACACAAATGATGGTAATAAAATAAAATTGTGAATATTGTTATTTACGCACTTCATATTGTTCATCAGAGTACCCGCCCCACTCACAGGTCGTGTGGCGGATGGACTCGCAGATGTAGTATCCACAGAAATCATTCCCTTGTTCCTGCCACAACTACTTTACAAGAAGTAGAGGTCAATCAAACTGATAAGCAAGAATGCCAAATGGTATTGATGAAACTAGCGCTTGAATCACTAGGAGATGCGCGGAACATGCTACTATAGTACTTACTTTCGGGTGTCTAAATTGCAGCTCCTTCAGCAGTCCCGGAGCTTTTCTGGTGAATTTTCTCCAAACCCTGCCGGACAAAGAAAACAATTACTTGATATCAGGAAATGAACAAAGTTGCTGATATGGTGGATAATGATCGATTTAACTTACTTCTTGAGGATTTCAGTCATGTCCGCATACTCCTAGGGATCTTTTCGTTTAGAGTCCAAGACAGTTACTACTCCCTGCTCAAGCCTAATTTGTAGGAGAATATAGTGGTACCTGCGCACGCATGCATAACTCATCAATTACATTACTATAACCTGTACTAATATATAAGGGAAACCGAATATGCACAAGACAGTAACACTCACTTGAAGTTGTAAGGAAAGAGTATTATATCTTTGTTTTCATTTATTTTGAATGATCGTAGCAAGTTGGCCTCGGTATCTTCGGGACGATGTTCAACCTCAGTTGCATCTATGAGATATGTGTTAACGAACCCAATATCACCGATTTGTCTTTTGTTCAATTCGGCGATCTTCAATCTGCATAATATAGTGAGGATAATTATAATTACATGCAATGAAAGAGCTGAGCTATATAGAGAGACTTAATGACAGAAGTAGTAGTACTTACAGACAGTAGCAGGTGACCATTGCTTTATCGAGGGCCAATTGATTGAAAAACTGATAGAACTCCTCAAATGGAATAGGCCACAGTTCAATTCCAATGAGGTCATGCTTCAGTGTAACTCTCGCATACAAAGTACTCCTCCCCCCAGACTCTCTGCAGATTTTCAAGTACCAATCATGCAATCTTCGCATCATCGTTGATAGAGATTTTTCATCTTTGACGAGAGGCTTCCCGTACTCGTATCTGTGTATCTGCACCTCCATGGGATCATAATGTACATCGTCGGGCAGGTAATCGTCAAGATTGCTATAACCGGGCACCATCCTTGGATCGACGATGTCGCTAGGCACCTTGAGCGGGGGGCACGATTGCTTCGCTTGTTCGCCGAGCTGGGCAATTTGTTTCCAAGCTGCTCGTCGTTCTTTCAACCTTTGATCACTGACTGTATTTCCCGACTGCTCCGCTTCGGCCCATGTCTTTGCAATAATGCGCTCATAGTTGCCTTTCGGCGGAGACTTGGGTGGTTTTGCTAGGGCAGACAGAGTGCACTTCACTTTCACCGGATCTACCTTCTCCTCCGGAGGTGGATGTCTCTTTGCTTTCAACTCTTGAAACCAGTCATCCACTTCGGTTCACGCGATCTTCGCGTTCTCCTCCGGGGTCCTCTCGTATGGTAACTTCTCTGGAGTCTTCAGAGAAGGACCAAATCTGTATGTCTTCCCGCCTCTGGCTGTACTGCTAGATGCCGGCCGAGCAGACGGAGCGGCTGTCTTCTTTACTTGCTTACGAGGCGGAGGAGAAGGACTACGACGCGCCGGAGCAGCTGCTGGAGCGGCGGCGGGTCTCTTCCGCCCTTGCTGACGCGGCGGAGAAGGAGGAGGCTGGCTGCTCAGGCGCGCAGGCGCAGGAGGAGAAGGAGCCGGTCGAGTGCCCTGATTGTCACTCGCCAGAGGAGGCGGAGTGCCCTGACTCGCCGGAGGAGGAGGAGGAGGAGGCGGAGGAGTCCAGTTCTAAAGGTTGATGAGATCCTTCCGCCATAGGCATGGAGTCTTCAGAGCAGAACCCAGCCTAGTCTCCCCTTCACCGGTAGGGTGGTCAAGCGGGAGATCCTCAAATCCCTCCGTTATTTCATCCACCATCACCCTAGCATATCCTTCTGGAATCGGCCGGCAGTGAAAAGTTGCACCGGGTTCAGAAGGATAAACAGAGCCAACAGCCGCCTTGACCTTCATATTAATCCATTGCGTCATAAGGTGGCAATTTTGAGACTCCGTGATAGCATCCACGGGATAGCTAGCAGGAGCCGTCAAGACATGCTCCGGCAGAAGTAGCTCGGTGGAAGCCACGCTGCTTCTCCGCTGAGATGGCGGGGTAGCTTCGGTGGAAGCTTTGGCAGTTCTTTTGCTGCGATTTGCTTCTCGTTCCTATATCCCGAGTACCCTTGCTTTAAGCGCCTGCAGTTCGGACTGCTGCACTTTCTTCCTTTTCTCCTGGCATTTGTAACCGCCTGCGTCCGGAAACCCAGCCTTCCACGGAATGGAGCCTGGCGTGCCTCGTGTCCGCCCAGGGTGCTCAGGATTCCCGAGGGCCATTGTGAGCTCGTCATTCTCTCTGTCTGGAAGGAACATCCCTTGCTCTGCTACTTCGATATAGTACCGAAGCTTCTTCAAGGGTATGTCAAGTTGCTCGTCCGTCCAAATGCACTTCCCTGTTACAGGGTCCAAGGTTCCCCCAGCCCCAAAGAACCAAGTCCGGCAATGGTCTGGCCAGTTCATTGTCTCTGGTTCGATCCATTTTTCAACCAGATCATTCTCAGCCTTGGCCCACTTAGGCCGGGCTACGAGGTAGCCACCTGACCCCGTGCGATGGTGATGCTTCTTCTTTGCAGCATTTTTCTTGTTTGTCGCTGACATCTTCTTACTCTTTTCCGATGTCTTGTGGGCCACAAATGTGGGCTAGTGATCTCTGATCTTCTCATATCTGCCCTTGAATTCTGGTGTCTCTTTTTTATCGACAAACCTATTCAGCTCTTTCTTCCACCTCCTGAATAGGTCTGCCATCCTCTTAAGAGCAAAAGACTTGATTAATTGCTCTTTAACTGGCTTCTCCGGATCATGCTCTAGCGGTAGGGTGAAATTTGACTTCAGTTCAGTCCAAAGATCATTTTTCTGCATATCATTGACGTAAGACACCTCAGGGTCTTCTGTAGCCGGCTTTAACCATTGCTGGATGCTGATCGGGATCTTGTCCCTAACCAGAACCCCGCACTGAGCAACAAATGCGTTCTTTGTTCGGATGGGTTCAATCGGTTGGCCGTCGGGTGCGATTGCTATGATCTCAAACCTTTCATCCGAGCTTAACTTTTTCTTCGGGCCTCCTCTCTTTACCTCAGTTGTGCTCGATCCGGAGGGCTAGAAAAAAGAATACAGACTTAATTAATATGTGTACATACCAAAACAATGAATGCATCAATTAGCTAGTCAGCACAGGCTTAACTAATATATATACCTGGCCGGACTCGGTTCGGTCACCGGAGCCGTCATCACGGTCTCCTTCTTGCACCGGCATTGGGTCACCAGAGCCGTCCTCACGTTCTCCTTCTTGCACCGGCATTAGGTCATCGGAGCCAGCTTCTTCACCCTCTCCTTCCAGACCATCGGTGTCGTTGAGAAACATTGAGACGACATCACTTCCTTGTGCGATTATGTCCCTCAACAACGCTTCTTTTGCTTCATCTCGGGCGGTGTCCATAGTTTCTACAAATATTTACAACATGGCAATTATTATTCAAACATGACAGATGGATACATTAGTGGCAAACGTAGAACTAGCTAGCTAATCATAGTAAGGAATCATATATATTAATTAGTGGCCTCGACGCTGCTTCTCTAGGGTTTGGGGTGGCCTCGACAACGCTTCAAGGGTTTGGGGAGGCCTCGAGAGAGTTTGTCGGGTAGATGCGCGGCGGGAGGGGGTAGGAGACTGACATCATTTTTTTCTAGGGTTTGGGTGTCCTCGAGAGTTTTGGTCGAGCGAGAGGGTCGGGGGGTGCTCCCGTGGTATAAGTTATCACAGTCGAGAGGGGGTATATATATCGACCGCCCCTCATGTCGAAGTTATCCTAGGTGTATATCGACCCCCCCTCGTGTTGAAGTTATCGGGAGAGGGAATAGAGGAGAAGAAGAAAGGAATAGAGGAGAAGATCGAAGAAAAAAAAGAAGAAACAAAAGAGGAGAAGAAGAAAGGAATAGAGGAGAAGAAGAGAAAATAGAATATATTCTATTTTCTCTTCTTCTCCTCTATTCCTTTCTTCTTCTCCTCTTCTTTTTCTTCTTTTTTCTTCTTCTTATTTATTTCTCCTCTTCTTCCTCTCCTCTTCTTCTCCTTTCTTCCTCTTCTTATTTCCTTTTTCCTCTCATTCTTTTTCTTGTTCTTCCTTTCCTAGG
Organism: Triticum urartu; assembly: GCF_003073215.2. Taxonomy (NCBI): domain Eukaryota; kingdom Viridiplantae; phylum Streptophyta; class Magnoliopsida; order Poales; family Poaceae; genus Triticum; species Triticum urartu. The sequence continues at coordinate 37,412,759 of NC_053026.1, forward strand.
TAGATATATAAAACTTTTCTAAAAATGTAACTTTTGCATATATACATGGAAAAAAATGTTATAGGGGAGGGGATATATATCGACCCCCCTCGACCCTCTTTTCTTTCTTCTTCCTTCTTCCTCTTTTCTTCTCCAACACAAAACACATCTCATCTCATCTCATTTCATCCAAAAATAATTCTTTGCATATGAACATTTTTTTTAAATATTAATGAGCATATGAACATACATATCACCAAAAAATAGACCTTTTTCTTGGTAACAAAAAAAATGCAAAAACGAGCATTATACAGCATAGACAGAGCATTATACAGTGAACATACATACATACATACATACATACATACATACATACATACATACATATAGTGAGCATATACAGAGCATTATGCGGCGACGGCAACGATGGTTGGTGGTGGCGCGCGCTTACAGATGACGTGCGGGGACGGCAATGAGAAGGAAAGGGGAGGAGGCAAGGGCTCACAGCGCGGGGAGGGGTCGAGGTCGCCGGCCGGAATCGGTGCGGCGGCGGACGAACGACCTCGGGGATGGGTTGCGGGAGCCGGCGTGGTGCTTCCCCGTAGCGACAGCGACGACGAGCGCGGGCGACGACGACGGCGACGACGGGCGCGGGCGACGATGACGGCGTCGGCGGGGGCGGCGGGCGGCTTCGGGGCAGCCTGGCGGCGACAGGACAGGGGCGACGACGGGGGCACGCGGACGGTGTCGGGGCGGCGCGCGGATGGCGCTGGGCGGCGGGCGGCGTCGGGGCAGCGGACGGCGTCGATCTGGGCAGCCTGGCAGCGTCGATGAGCTCGGCGTCGTCGGGCGGGCCGGGGGGCAACTGGCGATGAGTTCGTCAAATTTTCCTAAGTGCTACTTATATACCCAGGCCTTTGGTCCCGGTTCGTGGCACAAACCGGGACCAATGCCCCCTTTAGTCCCGGTTGGTGCCACCAACCAGGACCAAAGGCCTCTTTTCAGCAGCCCAAAGGGTGGGAAGCAGCGTCCTTTGGTCCCGGTTGGTGGCACCAACCGGGACTAAAGGGGAGCATTGGTCCCGGTTTGTGCCACGAACCGGGACCAATGCCACCCTTTGGTCCCGGTTTGTCCCACCAACCGGGACCAATGGCCTTGTGTTGCCCTGCGCCCAAAAGTTTAGTCCCACCTCGCTAGTTGAGAGGGCTCGGGAGTGGTTTATAAGCGCTGCTGCGCCCACCCTCTCGAGCTCCTCTCAACTGTAGGCTTTCGAGCCTAATCTATCACTGCAATGCCTGTGGGCCTACTAGGCCTGCTGCGGGCCTGAATCCTGGCCCATGGTTGGGTTTCTAGTCGTATTCAGGCCGTGGTGGCCCAGTAGGTGGCATTTTTTTTCTTTTTTGCTATTTATTTTTTCATTTCTACTTAGAACTAAATACTTATAGTTTCGTAGTGATTTCTTTTTTATTTTAGGCCACAAAAGTTATAAACTTTCTGTTAGTGCCATTACTTTTAAAATTTGAATAGTTTAAATTTGAATTTTTTAAAATTTGTGTGAATCACTAGTTTATGAATAACTTTACTATAAAAATTGATTTTTGAGTCATTCTTTTTCCTGCTATTTAATATTACTGTGTTTTATCATTATACTCAATTTGGTAATTTTAGTTAGTCATAACAAATATTATAGGCATTTTTTTTCTTTTTTGCTATTTATTTTTTCATTTCTACTTTAGAACTAAATACTTATAGTTTTTTAGTGATTTCTTTTTTCTTTTAGGTCACAAAAATTATAAAGTTTCTGTTAGTGCCATTAGTTTTAAAATTTGAATAGTTTAATTCTGAATTTTTTAAAATTAGTGTGAATCACAAGTTTGTGATTAACTTTACTAAAAAAATGAACATAGATGCACCTATAGAGAAAATTAAACCTAAATTCATAATCAATTTCTATGAATTTCAAAGAAATTCATTATGAATTTAGGTCAAATTTCCTGTATAGGGGCATCTATTTTCACTTTGAGAGGAGCTTAACAACGCAGAGAGGGACGGGCTTATAAACCGGTGTGGGCGCCCTTCGGTTGGCGAGGTGGGACTAAACTCTGGGTGCAACGAGGGCCAACCCTTTAGTCTCGGTTTGTGGCACAAACCGGGACTAATGGTCATGGGCCAGGGGCGAGCCCTATTTTTTTTCCAGTTTTTTTGTTTTGTTTTTTGCATTATTTATTTTCTTTTGTTTTTTGCTTTATTTTTTAATTGTTTTTGCTTTTAGGTCAGCAAAATTATAAACTTTCTGTTAGTGCCATTAGTTTTCAAATTTGAAAACACTTTTTTACTTTTTTTGTTTTCTTTGTTGCTTTATTTATTTTATTTTGTTTCTACTTACAACAAAATACTTATAGTTGCTATTTTTATTTTTTTTTCTAGTTTTTTTGTTTTGTTTTCTGTATTATTTATTTTCTTTTGTTTTTTGCTTTATTTTTTAATTCTTTTTGCTTTTAGGTCAGCAAAATTATAAATTTCTGTTAGTGCCATTAGTTTTAGAAAAATTATAAACATTCTGTTAGTGCCATTAGTTTTCAAATTTGAATAGTTAAAATTTGAATTCTTTGAAATTTGTGTGAATCACAAGTTTGTGATTAACTTTACTAAAAAAATGAACATAGATGCACCTATAGAGAAAATTCGACCTAAATTCATAGTTTTCAAATGAACTCTGAAAAAGTTGGCATAGCATACTCGTGTGTTACAAAGTTGGCATGGTATCATCATAATAGTTGCGGGAGAAAGTCTTCACTTTTTCTTCGCTTGTGTCATTTGCTTATTGCGCCGTAACCATGGATAATCTTCATCGTTTATCAGGATGCTTGGGTCAGCCTTGACATTGAAGGGAGGAATTTCATGAAACTTTTCATAATCTTCAGACATGTCTGTCTTGCCCTCCACTCCCAGGATGTCCCTTTTTCCTGAAAGAACTATGTGGCGCTTTGGCTCATCGTATGATGTATTCGCTTCCTTATCTTTTCTTTTTCTCGGTCTGGTAGACATGTCCTTCACATAGATAACCTGTGCCACATCATTGGCTAGGACGAACGGTTCGTCAGTGTACCCAAGATTTTTCAGATCCACTGTTGTCATTCCGTACTGTGGGTCTACATGTACCCCGCCTCCTGACAGATTGACCCATTTGCACTTAAACAAAGGGACCTTAAAATCTTGTCCGTAGTCAAGTTCCCATATGTCCACTATGTAACCATAATATGTGTCCTTTCCCTTCTCGGTTGTTGCATCAAAGCGACACCGCTGTTTTGGTTGGTGCTCTTTTGATCTTGGTCAATCGTGTAAAATGTATTCCCATTTATCTCGTATCCTTTGTAAATCAATACAGTCAAAGATGGTCCCCTGGACAACAAGTACAACTCATCACAAACAGTGTTGTCACCTCTGAGACGTGCTTCCAACCAACTGCTGAAAGTCCTAATGTGTTCACATGTAATCCAGTCGTCGCACTGCTCCGGGTGTTTGGAGCGCAGACTGTTCTTGTGTTCATCGACATACGGGGTCACCAAGGTAGAGTTCTGTAGAACTGTGTAGTGTGCTTGAGACCAAGAATATCCGTCCCTGCATATTATTGAGTCACTTCCAAGAGTGCCTTTTCCAGTCAGTCTCCCCTCATACCGCGATTTAGGGAGACCTATCTTCTTAAGGCCAGGAATGAAGTCAACACAAAACCCGATGACATCCTCTGTTTGATGGCCCATGGAGATGCTTCCTTCTGGCCTAGCGCGGTTACGGACATATTTCTTTAGGACTCCCATGAACCTCTCAAAGGGGAACATATTGTGTAGAAATACGGGCCCCAGAATGACAATCTCGTGGACTAGATGAACTAGGACATGCGTCATGATATTGAAGAAGGATAGTGGGAACACCAGCTCGAAACTGACAAGACATTGAGCCACATTACTCCTTAGCCTTGGTACGATTTCTGGATAGATCACCTTCTGAGAGATTGCATTGAGGAATGCACATAGCTTCACAATGGCTAATCGGACGTTTTCCGGTAGAAGCCCCCTCAATGCAACCAGAAGCAGTTGCGTCATAATCACGTGGCAGTCTTGAGACTTTAGGTTCTGGAACATTTTCTCTGGCATATTTATTATTCCCTTTATATTCGACGAGAACCCAGTCGGGACCTTCATACTGAGCAGGCATTCAAAGAAGATTTCTTTCTCTTCTTTCGTAAGAGCGTAGCTGGCAGGACCTTCATACTCAGCTTTGGATGCCGTCTTTTTCGTGCAAACGTTGCAGGTCCTCCCGTGCCTCAGGTGTATCTTTTGTCTTTCATACACGCCCAAGAAGCCTAGCAGGTTCACGCAAAGGTTCTTCGTCACGTGCATCACGTCGATTGAAGAGCGGACCTCTAGGTCTTTCCAGTAGGGTAGGTCCCAAAATATAGATTTCTTCTTCCACATGGGTGCGTGTCCCTCAGCGTCATTCGGAACAGCTAGTCCGCCGGGACCCTTTCCAAAGATTACGATGTAAATCATTGACCATAGCAAGTACGTGATCACCGGTACGCATGGCGGGCTTCTTCCGGTGATCTGCCTCGCCTTTGAAATGCTTGCCTTTCTTTCGACATTGATGGTTGGTCGGAAGAAATCGACGATGGCCCAGGTACACATTCTTCCTGCATTTGTCCAGGTATATACTTTCAGTGTCATCTAAACAGTGCGTGCATGCGTGGTATCCTTTGTTTGTCTGTCCTGAAAGGTTACTGAGAGCGGGCCAATCGTTGATGGTCACGAACAGCAACGCCTTAAGGTTAAATTCCTCCTGTCTGTGCTCATCCCACGTACGTACACCGTTTCCATTCCACAGCTGTAAAAGTTCTTCAACTAATGGCCTTAGGTACACATCAATTTCGTTGCCGGGTTGCTTAGGGCCTTGGATGAGAACTGGCATCATAATGAACTTCCGCTTCATGCACATCCAAGGAGGAAGGTTATACATACATAGAGTCACGGGCCAGGTGCTGTGATTGCTGCTCTGCTCCCCGAAAGGATTAATGCCATCCGCGCTTAAAGCAAACCATACGTTCCTTGGGTCCTTTGCAAACTCATCCCAGTACTTTCTCTTGATTTCTCCACTGCGACCCGTCAGCGGGTGCTCTCAACTTCCCGTCTTTCTTACGGTCCTCACTGTGCCATCGCATCGACTTGGCATGCTTTCCGTTTCTGAACAGACGTTTCAACCGTGGTATTATAGGAGCATACCACATCACCTTCGCAGGAACCCTCTTCCTGTGGGGCTCGCCGTCAACATCACCAGGGTCATCTCGTCTGATCTTATACCGCAATGCACCGCATACCGGGCATGCGTTCAGATCCTTGTATGCACCGCGGTAGAGGATGCAGTCATTAGGGCATGCATGTATCTTCTCCACCTCCAATCCTAGAGGGCATACGACCTTCTTTGCTGCGTATGTACTGTCGGGCAATTCGTTATCCTTTGGAAGCTTCTTCTTCAATATTTTCAGTAGCTTCTCAAATCCTTTGTCAGGCACAGCATTCTCTGCCTTCCACTGCAGCAATTCCAGTACGGTACCGAGCTTTGTGTTGCCATCTTCGCAATTGGGGTACAACCCTTTTTTGTGATCCTCTAACATGCGATCGAACTTCAGCTTCTCCTTTTGACTTTCGCATTGCGTCCTTGCATCGACAATGACCCGGCGGAGATCATCATCATCGGGCACATCGTCTGGTTCCTCTTGATCTTCAGCAGCTTCACCCATTGCAGCATCATTGGGCACATCGTCTGGTTCCTCTTGATCTTCACCAGCTCCCCCCGTTGCAGCATCACCGTATTCAGGGGGCACATAGTTGTCATCGTACTCTTCTTCTTCGTCGTCTTCCATCATAACCCCTATTTCTCCGTGCCTCGTCCAAACATTATAGTGTGGCATGAAACCCTTGTAAAGCAGGTGGGAGTGAAGGATTTTCCGGTTAGAGTAAGACTCGTATTCCCACATTTAGTGCATGGACAACACATAAAACCATTCTGCTTGTTTGCCTCAGCCGCATCGAGAAACTCATGCACGCCCTTAATGTACTCGGAGGTGTGTCTGTCACCGTACATCCATTGCCGGTTCATCTGCGTGCATTATATATAATTAAGTGTCCAAATTAATAGAAGTTCATCATCACATTAAAACCAAAGTGACATACATAGTTCTCATCTAACACAACATATAGCTCTCCAGAGCATCTAATTAATTAAACCATACATTGAAACTATGTAAAACATTTAAATGCGAAAACAAAGGCGATCATAATCGCAACCAAGGTAACAATTGATCCAACGGCATAATGATACCAAGCCTTGGTATGAATGGAATATTTTCTAATCTTTCTAATCTTCAAGCGCATTGCATCCATCTTGATCTTGTGATCATCGACGACATCCGCAACATGCAACTCCAATATCATCTTCTCCTCCTCAATTTTTTTATTTTTTCCTTCAAGAAATTTTTTTCTTCTTCAACTAAATTTAACCTCTCGACAATAGAGTCGGTTGGAATTTCCGGTTCACATACATCCTAGATAAATAAAATCTATGTCACGTTGGTCGGCATAATTTTCATAAACAATAAATGAACCAATAGTTATAAAGATAATATATATACCACATCCGAATCATAGACAGGACGAGGGCCCACGGGGGCGGATACCAAAACCATCGCACTATATAAGATGCAATAATAAAAGTAAGCAAATAATACAAGTATCTATGTAAACATACAAGTAAGAATATTTTTTCCTTTCAGAAAGAAGATAAGAACAAGAGGCTCACCACGGTGGTGCCGGCAATGAGCTCGACGCGGGTGATCGACGGCGGTGAAGACGGGGACAGGGCGTGACGGACCGCTAAACCTAGACAAATATTGAGGAAAATGGAGCTTGGAGGTCGAGCTTGTAGAGGAGAAAGCTTAAGTAGTGTGGCTCGGGCATTCCATCGAACACCTTGTGTGCATAGGAGGTGAGCTAGAGCACCACCAAGCCCTCTCCCCCTCGGCCAGAAAAAACAGAGCAGTGTGCTCTGCTCTGGCACGAGGGGGGGTATATATAGGCACCACCACTGGTCCCGGTTGGTGGCACGAACCGGGACTAAAGGGCAGCCTTTGGTCCCGGTTCATGCCACCAACCGGGACCAATGGTGGTGGGCCAGGAGCGAGGCCCATTGGTCCCGGTTCGTCCCACCAACTGGGACCAAAGGTCCAGACTAACCGGGACCAATGGCCCACGTGGCCCGGCCGGCCCCCTGGGCTCACGAACTAGGTCCAATGCCGCCATTGGTCCCGGTTCTAGACTGAACCGGGACTAATGGGCTGACCCGGCCTAGACCTTTGCCCCCTTTTCTACTAGTGACGACAAGTCGAGCTTTCTTAATGGTGACAATTACCATCATTGTCCGTCTTCCTTTTAAAATCCATCTGCACCCAACAGCCTTACGACCATCAAGTAGTTCTTCCAAAGTCTATACTTTGGTTTTGTACATGGATCCTCTCTCGGATTTTATGGCCTCGAGCCATTCGTCGGAATCCAGGCCCACCATCGTTTCTCCATAGCTCGTAGGTTCATTGTTGTCAGCAACATGACTTCCAAGACAGGATTACGTACCACTCTGAATTAGTACACATCCTTGTCGACCTATGAGGTTTGGTAGTGACTTGATCCGAAGTTTCATGATCACTATCATAAGCTTCCACTTCAGTTGGTGTAGGTGCCACAGGAACAACTTCCTGTGCCCTGCTACACACTAGTTGAAGTGACGGTTCAATAGCCTCATCAAGTTTCCACCATCCTCCCACTCAATTCTTTCGAGAGAAACTTTTCCTCGAGAAAGGACCCGTTTCTAGAAACAATCACTTTTGCTTCCGGATCTGAAATAGGAGGTATACCCAACTGTTTTGGGTATTCTATGAAGATGTATTTATCCGCTTTGGGTTCGAGCTTATCAGCCTGAAACTTTTTCACATAAGCGTCGCAGCCCCAAACTTTTAAGAAACGACAACTTAGGTTTCTCTAAGCCATAGTTCATACGATGTCGTCTCAACGTAATTGCGTGGTGCCCTATTTAAAGTGAATGTGGTTGTCTCTAATGCCTAACCCGTAAAGGATAGTGGTAATTCGATAAGAGACATCATGGTATGCACCATATCCAATAGGGTGCAGTTATGATGTTCGGACACACCATCACACTATGGTGTTCCAGGCGGTATTAGTTGTGAAACAATTTCCACAATGTCTTAATTGTGTGCCAAACTCGTAACTCAGATATTCATCTCTATGATCATATCATAGACATTTTATCCTCTTGTCACGACGATCTTCAACTTCACTCTGAAATTACTTGAACCTTTCAATAATTCAGACTTGTGTTTCATCAAGTAAATATACTTAGAATCTACTCAAATCATCTGTGAAGTAAGAGCATAACGATATTCACTGCGTGCCTCAGCACTCATTGGATTGCACACATCAAATGTATTACTTCCAACAAGTTGCTCTCTTGTTTCATCTCACTGAAAACGAGGCCTTTCAGTCATCTTGCCCATGTGGTATGATTTGCATGTCTCAGGTGATTCAAAATCAAGTGAGGCCAAATGATCCATCTGCATGGAGTTTCTTCATGCGTATAAACCAATAGACATGGTTCGCATGTCTCAAACTTTTCAAAAATGAGTGAGTCCAAAGATCCATCAACATGGAGCTTCTTCATGCGTTTTATACCAATATGACTCAAATGGCAGTGCCACAAGTATGTGGTACTATCATTACTATCTTATATCTTTTGGCATGAACATGTGTATCACTACGATTGAGATTCAATAAACCATTCATTTTAGGTGCAATACCATTGATGGTATTATTCAAATAAACAGAGTAACCATTATTCTCCTTAAATGAATAACCGTATTGCGATAAACATAATCCAATCATGTCTATGCAAACACCAAATAACAATTATTTAGGTTTAACACCAATATCGATGGTAGAGGGAGCATGCGATGCTTGATCACATCAACCTTGGAAACACTTCCAACACATATCGTCATCTCACCTTCAGCTAGTCTCCGTTTATTCTGTAGCTTTTTATTTCGAGTTACTAACACTTAGCAATTGAACCGACATTTTAATACCCTGGTGCTACTTGGAGTACTAGTGAAGTACACATTATAATGTATATCCAATATACTTCTGTCGACCTTGCCAGCCTTCTCATCTACCGAGTATCTAGGGTAGTTCTGATTTAGTGACCGTTCCCCTCATAGAAGCACTTAGTCTCGGGTTTGGGTTCAACCTTGGGTTTCTTCACTAGAGCAGGAACTGATTTGCCGTTCCATGAAGTATCCCTTCTTTCCCTTGCCCTTCTTGAAACTAGTGGTTTAACCATCAACAATTGATGCTCCTTCTTGATTTCTACTTTCGCGGTGTCAAACATCGCGAGTTTCTCAAGGATCATCATGTCTATCCCTGATATGTTATAGTTCATCACGAAGCTCCAATAGCTTGGTGGCAGTGACTATGGAGAACCATCACTATCTCATCTGGAAGATTAACTCCCACTCGATTCAAGCGATTGTAGTACTCAGACAATCTGAGCACATGTTCAACGATTGAGCTTTTCTCCCTTAGTTTGCAGGCTTAAGAAACTTGTCAGAGGTCTCATACCTCTTAACGGTGGCACTAGTCTGAAATTCCAATTTCAGTCTTTGGCACATCTCATATGTTCTGCGACATTTCAAAAAGTCTTTGGTGCCACAATTCTAAACCGTTAGTATTACGCACTGAACTATTACGTAGTCATCAAAACGTGTATGTCAGATGTTTCCCAACATCTACAGACGACACTCAAGGTTCAACACACTGAGCAGTGCATTAAGGACATAGCCCTTCTGTGCAGCAATGAGGACAATCCTCAGTTCACGGACCCAGTCCGCACAATTGCTACTGTCAACTCTCAACTAAATTTTCTCTAGGAACATATCTAAAACACTAGTACCAAAGCGTGAGCTACGACATAATTTGCAAAGACCTTTTGACTATGTTCATGATAATTAAGTTCATCTAATAAAATTATTCAATGAACTCCCACTTAGATAGACATCCCTCTAGTCATCTAGGTGATACATGATCCGAGTCAACTAGGCCGTGTCCGATCATCACGCGAGACGGACTAGTCATCATCGGTGAACATCTTCATGTTGATCGTATCCACTATACGACTCAAGTTCGACCTTTCGGTCTTCCGTGTTCCGAAGCCATGTTTGTACATGCTAGGCTCGTCAAGTCAACCTAAGTGTTTCGCATGTGTAAATCTGGCTTACACCCGTTGTATGTGAACGTTAGAATCTATCACACCCGATCATCACGTGGTGCTTCGAAACAACGAACCTTCGCAATGGTGCACAGTTAGGGGGAACACTTTCTTGAAATTATTGCGAGGGATCATCTTATTTATGCTACCGTCGTTCTAAGCAAATAAGATGTAAACATGACAAACATCACATGAAAATCATAAAGTGACATGATATGGCCAATATCATCTTGCGCCTTTTGATCTCCATCTTCGAGGCGCGACATGATCACCTTCGTCACCGGCATGACACCATGATCTACATCATCGTGTCTTCGTGAAGTTGTCTCGCCAACTATTACTTCTACGACTATGGCTAACGGTTACCAATAAAGTAAAGTAATTACATGGTGTTTTTCATTGACACGCAGGTCATACAATAAATTAAGACAACTCCTATGGCTCCTATCAGTTGTCATACTCATCGACATGCAAGTCGTGATTCCTATTACAACAACATGATCAATCTCATACATCACATATATCATTCATCACATCCTTTTGGCCATATCACATCACACGACATATGCTGCAAGAACAAGTTAGACGTCCTCTAATTGTTGTTGCAAGTTTTTTACGTGGCTGCTATAGGTTTCTAGCAAGAACGTTTCTTACCTACGCCAAAACCACAACGTGATATGCCAATTTCTATTTACCCTTCATAAGGACCCTTTTCATCGAATCCGATCCGACTAAAGTGGGAGAGATAGACACCCGCTAGCCACCTTATGCAACTAGTGCATGTCAGTCGGTGGAACCTGTCTCACGTAAGCGTACGTGTAAGGTCGGTCCGGGCCGCTTCATCCCACGGTACCGCTGAATCAAGATAATACTAGTAACGGCAAGTAAATTGACAAAATCGATGCCCACAACAACTTGTGTTCTACTCGTGCATAGAAACTACGCATAGACCTAGCTCTGATACCACTGTTGGGGACCGTTGCAAAAATTAAAATTTTCTACGCATCACCAAGATCAATCTATGGAGAGACTAGCAATGAGAGAGAGGGAAGTGCATCTTCATACCCTTGAAGATCGCGATGTGGAAGCGTTACAAGAACGCGGATGAAGGAGTCATACTCGTAGCAATTCAGATCGCGGTTGATTCCGATCTAAGCGACAAACAACGACGCCTCCGTGTTCAACACACGTACAACCCGGGGACGTCTCCTCCTTCTTGATCCATCAAGGGGAGAGGAGAAGTTGAGGGAGAGCTCCGGCAGCACGACGGCGTGGTGGTGGAGCTTGCAGTTCTCCGGCAGGGCTTCGCCAAGCACTACTACTACTACAGAGGTGTTGGGGAGGGAGAGGGCTGCGCCAGGGGAAGGGGTGTGGCTCCCATGCGCCTCCCCACTCTATATAGGGGTGGAGGGGTCTGGTTTCTTGCCCTCCAAGTCCATTGGGGCGTTGGCAAAGGTGGGGGAAAGAAATCCCATCATTTCCCTTCCCCACCGATTGTTATCCCCCTTTTTAGGGATCTTGATCTTATCCCTTCGGGATATGATCTTATTCCTTCTAAGGGGGGATCTTGGTGTGCCTTGACCAGGGGTGTGGGGCCTTGCCCCCACTACCCACGTTCATGTGGGTCCCCCCATGCAGGTGGGCCCCACTCCAGAACCTTCTAGAACCTTCCCGGTACAATACCAAAAAATCCCAAACATTTTCCGGTGGCCAAAATAGGACTTCCCATATATAAATCTTTACCTCCGGACCATTTCTGAACTCCTCGTGACGTCCCGGATCTCATCCGAGACTCCGAAAAACATTCGGTAACTGCACACTAATTCCCATAACAACTCTAGCGTCATCGAACCTTAAGTGTGTAGACCCTACGGGTTCGGGAATCATGCAGACATGACCGAGACAGCTCTCTGGCCAATAACCAATAGCGGGATCTGGATACCCATGTCGGCTCCCACATGTTCCACGATGATCTCATCGGATGAACCACGATGTCGGGGATTCAATCAATCATGTATACAATTCCCTTTGTCTATCGGTATGCTACTTTCCCGAGATTCGATCGTCGGTATCCCTATACCTTGTTCAATCTCGTTACCGGCAAGTGTCTTTACTCGTTCTGTAACGCATGATCATGTGGCTAACTCATTAGTCACATCGAGCTCATTATGATGATGCATTACCGAGTGGGCCCAGAGATACCTCTCCGTCATAGGAGTGACAAATCCCAGTCTCGATTCGTGCCAACCCAACAGACACTTTCGGAGATACCTATAGTGCACCTTTATAGCCACCTAGTTATGTTGTGACATTTGGTACACCCAAAGCATTCCTACTGTATGCGGGAGTTACACAATCTCATGGTCTAAGGAAATGATACTTGACATTAGAAAAGCTCTTAGCAAACGAACTACACAATCTTGTGCTATGCTTAGGATTGGGTCTTGTCCATCACATCATTCTCCTAATGATGTGATCCTGTTATCAATGACATCCAATGTCCATGGTCAGGAAACCATAACCATCTATTGATCAACGAGCTAGTCAACTAGAGGCTTACTAGGGACATGTTGTGGTCTATGTATTCACACATGTATTACGGTTTCCAGTTAATACAATTATAGCATGAACAATAGACAATTATCATGAACAAGGAAATACAATAATAACCATTTTATTATTGCCTCTAGGGCATATTTCCAACAGTCTAATCTAAGCAGATGGCATGGCAATGCACGATATGCAAGATATGAGCAATATAACCCAACCAAGTTAGAGCATGCACCTCGGGGGGGGGGGGGAGGAATACGACTGGTCATCTCTCTCTGAATCCTCCTTTGAGGAGCTATCTGTAACCAGCAAGAAATCTGCATCGACAGGTAGCACTGACTGCTCAGAAGACCTTGTTTTCACTCCAGATTTTCCCATGACCGACTCAAATGGCTGATGCACAGGAAGAGTAGATGAATGTATAAACACTGTTGACAAATGGAATACATTATGGAAAAAAATATGGCACGATACAATTCACATATACGATGACTGGCTAAACAGGATGGCATTGCATGATTCACGTATATGATGCCTGGCTAAAGAAGATGGCATTGCATAATTCCTATATACTCCCTCCGTTCCTAAATAATTGTCATTTTAGAGATTTCAAATGGACTACCACATACGGATGTATAAAGACATATTTTAGAGTGTAGATTCACTCATTTTGTTCCGTATGTAGTCACTTGTTGAAATCTCTTAAAAGAAAAATATTTAGGAATGGTGGGAGTATGATATAGAAACCAAACAGGTGGCATTCACACAAAGCAAATCTAAACTAAGCTGATGACATATAAGATGTATAATGTAAGCAATGTAAGGCGCCATATGCATGATATGACCAACATCAGGATGCCAGGTTAGAGCAAACACCTCAGGTGGTAAACAGGCATGGTCGGCTCCTTCTGAATCTCCATCTGAACAGTCTTCCTCTGGAATACAATCTGGAAATGCAGGAGGGGGGCACTTCGCCCACCATGGAGCGGCGTCTTCATGACATTATATTCGCACGCAACGGTCTTTTCTTTTTCTCTACATGTTCAGTACGATTGTGTACAATATCTGACATGCATAATAAAAAATAGTTAGATTTTGTAAGGCCTAAGGGGTGCATGCAAAAATCAAGAGTGATGGTAGAAAATGAGTGGATGGATCCAAAACTAATGATACCAGGTAGATTATAGCTTCAGTTTAAAAAGATAGACAATTTATCATCTATTGTTTGTTGCCCACCCAACATGAACCACATAGAAGACCCCAGATGAACCAGATAGTAGATAGATACTATTCGTTGCTGGCTCGATATGAGACTCATGGGAAATTCAAAACTCAAGATTGAACGATAATGTAGCAGGTAATAATAACCGATGTATAACGTAAGCAAACACGAAAGACTGCGACCTCTCTTCCGGAACTGTGTAGTGCTTAGGTTCATCTGCTCAGTCGGTTATGGTAATGCGGTTGGCGTGGCTGCCGGCAACGGGGAAGATGATCTGAGGCGGCGAAAGGAAGTCTGCAGGGGGGATCTCTGCTGTAGTGAACGCTTTTGTCGATGGTGCACCTCAGGTGGGGTGGATGACAGCACGGCAGGAGTAGGACATAACACACCGAGTTTTCTTTGACGCCTATCTGAAAATGAAGTAAATCTATAAGGGCTCCTTAGAATTGGAGGATTCTATAAACGCAGGGACAGGAAAAACACATGAATAGGATAGGAATGCACGTGCAAAACAGAGCATTTGGAAACATAGGATTTCAGTCAACCTGTGTGTTTGGCTCACATGAATTGGAAGAACAGAGGAATGGAGAAACAAAGTGATGCGACGAGTGTACAACCTCTTTGGCATAGCCTTGTGGACCTCAGCATCATTGGGTTGGATGTGGAGGATGGTGATGATGCTGGTGTGACTATCGGAGGCGGGGAAGAAGATCCGAGGCCTCTGGAAACGGCGCCGAGGGTACTGCTCCGCTGTGATGGACGGTTCCGTCGTTGGAGCAGCTCCGCTAAGGTGTACGGCGACGAGGCTGAAGCATGACAAGACAGACAACGTTAATCTGATGTGGGACCCTAATATCATCTACAATAGATGATGTAAAATACATCACCAAAAAGTGCTAGATGTAAAACGCATCAGCCGCGCCACGGCCGCTCCGACAGATGCTATAAGTATTGTTCACTCTGAACTTAACTGAAGAAAATGAACTTCACAGTCGAAACTGAATTTTACTGTCGAAACTGATTGAACTAGTAACAGAGCATTGCAATAGATGTTTAGGGCGTTCGAGCACTAGTAGCAGAGAAGCAGTGATCTAAATTAGCAGACGCTCGAGCAGGGAACGCACTAGCAGAGAGCAAGTCGTGCAGTAGCACCGTGAGCGAGTGCTATAGCAGCAACTCCTGTAGCTGCCGGAGGTCGTGCAGCAGCAGCAGCACAAGCGAGAGCAAGAGCAGAGCAGCGGCACGAACGAAAGCAGGAGCAGTGCAGCAGCCTGACCGACAGCAAGAACAGAGCCGCAGCGCGAGCGAGAGCCGGAGCAGTTGCAGCTAGTGCCGTTGTGGAAGTCGCCGCCGAGGAAGCAACGACATGGGGGAGAGACACCGTGGATGATGTGGCCGGTGACGGCGCCGTCGATGGAGACATGCCATGTCTGCTCGGTATCGAGCACCGGCAACCCCGTGAGATCGAATAAAAGATAAAATGCAGCGGTGAGTGCAGAACCTCCTTGGTTGCACCGAGTTGGCCTCGGCTTCATCGGACGAATTGGTGAGGGTGATGCGGTTCCGGTGGGGCAGGTCAAGATGGCGCTTAGGGACGCACTTGTCCGAAATGTAGGGTAAGTTACCAGCGTACCCCCACCGGTTTTGACACCGCAGCGTGGAGCTTCATTTCCGGCTGAGGGGTAGAAGGGGGATTTCGGGTGTCTGGGCTGCGGGAGCGATTTCGGATGATGAGGGAGTTCTCGCGCGCGTCCAAATTTCGGGATAACAAGGCGCGGCGTGGGTTGAAGAAGCGGGAGTTTCAAAGCAGGTGAGACAAAAGATACTCGAGCTTGAAAATTTCGGGATAACAAGGTGCGGATTCCTTGTTCGGCAGAACAAACTTAACGTGTAAAAAAAACAATTCTTACAAGACACAAGAGAGTCATGTCCCCTTTTACTATATTGCTATAGATGCCATTGAAAAAACTACAAGAAAAATGTAAAAAAAATCAGGAGAACAAGATTACCCTGCACAGTACCAAATCAATTCGCGCTTCCCTCAACAAGAACAAAAAACAAATCAATTCCCACCAAAGAAAGAGTAATGTCCCTTTTTATATGATTACATATGCCATGATCTCGAATTTCAATTTTTGAATCCACGTTATGTTGAATTCCAATATATCGTTAGGTGACCTTGCGGTTTATATTTGATGTAGTCGTACATTTTGTTCTTCCATCATATATGAACATTTTACTCCACCATGTGAACATACATATTGTCGTCTACCATATGGACTAAATTTGAATCAATTTTCCTTATTTGAATACGATTGTTGTTAAGTTATACAATAATTTAAATATTATCTTGATAACAAAAAAACATACATATAGCAGTAATCATATTTCACTATGAACTACATGTACCATACGCTCTCTGATTCAAATATTTGTATCCATTTTATGTTGAATTCAAATCATAGTACATTATTGGTCTAGGTAGCGAGATGTTTGGGATAATCTAAACCTTGTTTTCATACGTATAATTTTTGGCTGAATTGGGACAAGTTTTCGTATAAGCCTCTTGCAAAACCGGAGATTCTCTCAACAAGCCTCGTGGTTCCGAGAGGGAACGTGTCACCTTTGTGTGCGAAACGATATACGCTACCTCCCCCCTGATTTTATTTACAGAGGAAACATAGAACTATATGAGTGCCCTGTTAAATTTTGGAATTATTTTGGGTTCATTTGGCCTTTTTATACATTAATTGAGTTTCTGGACTTTTAATGTGCATAATCTAAATATGAATTGCATGCACATGCTCCGGTGCACCAAAGTGGGTTGAAAAATCACATGTGTACATGTCCTTGGTTGAATTTCTAGGTCCCATGGAAGAAATGAGAATGAAATTCAAACATCTGGGCATCATGACTCGGCCGAGAACATCGAGAAACTTTGATTTTAAATTCATGTAAATCCAAAACTCGCCTGGAAATCATGAAACTTGGCATGGTGTCATGTCATGGCACTAACATGTTGTGGTAGAAAATTGGGCCGATTTGGAAGCTCGTGTTCTAAGAGGGGACGTGCCACCTTTGAGTGTGAAACGATATACGCTGCCCCCCCTTTGAGTTTCTTAACAAAGGCAACATAGAACTACATTAGTGCCCTGTTAAATTTTGGAATTATTCTGGGTTCATTTGTCGTTTTTTATACATTAATTGAGTTTCTGGTCATTTAATGTGCATAAGTCAAATTTGAACTACAAGCACATGCTCTCGTGCACCAAAGTTGGTTGAAAAATCACAATTGTGTCCTCGGGTGAATTTCTAGGTCCCATGCAAGAAATGAGAATCAAATTCAAACATCTGGGCATCGTGCTCGGCCGAGAACATTGAGAAACTTGGTTTTAAAATTCTTGTAAATCGAAAACATGTCTGAAAATCATGAAACTTGGCATGGATGTCATGTCATGGTACTACCATGTTGTGGTAAAAAAATTGGCCGAATAGGAACAGATTTTGGTATAAGCTTCTTGCAAACCCAAGCTTCTCTCAAGAAGATTCGTGGTTCTGAGAGGGAACGTGCCACCTTTGAGTGCGAAACGATATACGTTGTCCCCCTTGAGTTTATTTACAAAGGCAACATAGAACTACATGAGTGCCCTGTTAAATTTTGGAATTATTCCGGCTTCGTTTGGCCTTATTTACACATTAATTGAGTTTTTGGCCATTTAATGTGCATAATTCAAATTTGAACTACAAGCACATGCTCCCGTGCACCAAAGTTGGTTGAAAAATCACATTTGTGTCCTCGGGTGAATTTCTATGTCCCATGCAAAAAATGAGAATCAAATTCAAACATCTGGGCATCGTGGCTCGGTCGAGAACATTGAGAAACTTGGTTTTAAAATCATGAAACTTGGCATGGTGTCATGTCATGGTAGTACCGTGCCGTGGTAAAAAAATTGGCCGAATAGGAATTTTTTTTGGTATAAGCTTCTTGCAAATCGGAGCTTCTCTCAAGAAGGCTCGTGGTTCTGGGAGGGAACGTGTCACCTTTGTGTGCATAATTCAAATTTGAAATACAAGCACATGTTCCAGTGCACCAAAGTTGGTTGAAAAATCACATGTGTGTCCTCGGGTAAATTTCTAGGTTACATGCAAGAAATGGGAATGAAATTCAAAATTCTAGGCGTCGTGGCTGGGTTGGAAACATTGAGAAACTTAGTTTTTTAATTCCTGTAAATCCAAAACACGCATGAAAATAATGAAACTTGGCTTGGTGCCATGACATGGCACCAACATGCTGTGGTAAATTTGCAGTCCGATTTGCGAAGGCGCACATATTAACAATCAACAAAGTCATTTTGGAACAAGTGCTGTCACGTTACAATCGGAAACACAAGTATTGTTGAAACCGTGGGCGTTCTACTTACTAGTACCATTTACGTGCCGCCACGCGTCCCCATTTTTATTAGCTAGGAGGCGCCGTGCAGGGTAGCTATTTGAGTACGAGAGGCGTGCGATCAGACCCCTGCGCGTGCTTATCGGGAGGCGAGCCCTTTGACCTCCATCTGCCGTCCACCTCTCCCCCAAGGTCTCTATTAATGGCGCCCGAGCCTCTGTTTAATGGCGTGGCTATGTCTCACTCGACTGAGATTTAAGAGAGAAAAAAGAAAATCTGAAAGCACGGATCTTGATGTAAGATCCGACGGACCTATATAGCATCTACTGTGACTTATAGAAAGACTGATGAATATATAAGGATGATTAAATTTTTTTTGATCAAAGAAGGGCTTGTCCCTTTCGATTTTCATTACTGAAAACCACCACAATTCACAAGAAGTTCAGCACAACTCCAGCCTAACACGAAGGACTAAAAGCTACCAGATTGAAATCGCAACATCCCAAGAGGCCAACAAAGGCCAAACATCCGCACTAGAACCCAACATTACAACCGACGACACAATCCACATCCTAAACCTATTATTACATCAAAAGAAACCAGGAAACTGAAGGAAGCCCAACAGCAACTAGAAGAACAGCAACGCCAGGGTCGCCACAGCAAGAGTTTTCTTCATTCCAGCCTCGCAACATTGATCTTCCACAGAAAGATAAGGACGATTAATTGTCTTACATAATTAGAAAGATAAATAAAAAAGCCACATGCGGCTACGCCCGAAATACACAAGGGAAAAAGAAGAAGGAAGACAAGGATCTGGCTCGCTGATCTCTACTTTCTTGATGCGTTGCTGCAGGCCGCGGGAACTAGTCTCCGCGGCGAGCGACGATGAGATCTTTCGTGTCCTCAAGACGCTGCTTGAGAACATCCACAGATTCCTCCACCAGCCTTTGGCGCTTGTTGCAGAGCATGTCATTCTCGTCCATAAGTTTCTTGACGATGACGCCGGTCCTCTTCAACAAGGCACTGGTCTCCTCCTGCAGGTCTGCACTTCGGACGATCTTCTCCCTTAGCAGGTCGCGCTCGGCCCGGAGCCTCTCATTGCCCTCCCTTAGTGTGCCGATAGCCTGTTCAAACGAGTCTTTCATGTCGTCCTGCAACCTCGCAAAATGGGAGATCTGATCCATCTGGCTATGGACGATCGCATGCATACGCCTGTCACAGTCATCGCCTGCACGCGAGAAATTTTCCTAGGCCGCCGCGGCGCGGCGGGACATCTCTGCCGCATTCGTGGCGCGGCGGGACATCTCTGCTGCATCCGCGGCATGGCTGGACCAGTCTGCTGCATCGACGGTGCGGCGGGACCTCCGTGCTGCTTCAGCGGCGTGGTGGGACCTCTGTGCTGCTACTTCCACGCGGCGGGACATGTCGGCTGCTCTCGCAGCGAGGCGGGACATCTCTCGTGCTTCCACTTCCATGCTCGCCTCTCCCTGGTGGCAATCTCTCGACCCAGAACTCACGCTGGCCATGGCAGACGCAAGGGAAGGATGCTGAATGGCTTGTTTGCTTTTGTGGATGAGGAGTTGAGGAGGAATGCGCAGTCATCTTGGCATACTAGTATTTATAACCGAGTACTAATACGCTCCTAAGTGGGAAACCGTTTAGGTTGTGATCGGTGTGAATAGGTTTGCAATTCAATATAGCGTGGAGTAATTTGGAATGTGACGAGACACAAGCTCAAAATTTATTGACAGTTCAAGTTTCGAAGTGCGGCACTATTCCCGGATGGAGTACTTCTTTTTCTACTCTCTCCTTTCCGGTTTTATAGGGCTTATCTCAAAATTTTAGTTTTTCCATTTTATAAGGCTCAATTTGGTTGTTCCCCAACACATGTTTAGATTCCAAGGTGCATTAAATCAATGCATGCAAGTATTAAGAGAAAATTGACCAATGCATTTACTTTATGCATGCATGCATTGCAATTAATGCATTGATAAACATAATTTTTATCGCCACCAAAACCCACCATTTCTTAAGCTAAAGTAGACCAAGGTAATCCCTATATTAGCATATTACTAAGATAAATAGAAGGCACTGTAGAAACATTTAGGACGTGAGCTTGTCGATCTGAATGTGGAGGGACACAAGCTTAGCCCCGGCCAGCAGCTTGGGCGGAACTGTCAAGAAGGTCAGCTCCTGCACGTCGATGTCACCAGGATCCTTGTTGCTTGTCACTTCCATTTCCACCTTGACGGCATCGGTCGTGCCTTTGGGCTCCCTCGACGGGCCGTTCGCCCACAGCTTGGCCACGTAGTGCGGCAGTGGGGACGCCCCCGCTTTGATGCAGACGACCGACACGACAATAGGCGCGCTGATGTCGATAAAACCGCCGACCAAGAAAAACGCGCGACGGTCCTCCTCCGCGAACAGCAAGAGCCGTGGCTCCGACAGTGGCACTTGGAGCTGGAGCACCTTGCCGTACTGGATCCTGTGCACGGGCATGGGATGCGCGGTGCTGATGTGGTGGTAGAGCGCCGGCGGCGGGCCTTCGTTGTTGCAGACGGGCACGGGACATTTGCAGGGCGCGAGCGGACACACGCTCTGGTGATCGGCGAGCTTGTGGTAAGTGACATAGAGCCCACAGCCTTCGTGCGGGCACTCCACCCTCACCGACGAAAGGACGGAGTCCATCGCCGTGTTCCGCACGTCGAAGCCACCGCCATGCTCGCACTTCTGGCACTGCCGCTGGTTCCTGGGGCACTCGACGCGGCAGTCCATGCAGGCCAGGTGCCCTCCCTTGAACTACAGAAATCAATCGAACAACACATCAATCAAGAAAGCTACACCTTGCTCAATCAGCCGAACGGACAAGGTGTATTCGAACCTCATATAGTGGAGGCGTCAAGGGGCGGAGGCACATGGGGTAGTGGAGCATGGTGAGGTCCATCGAGACCTTAGAGAGCTCCATCGTCGGGTCCTGTTCGGTTTGCATGATCTCGCCCTCCTCGTGCACAACCATCTCTCGACTTGGGCCGGGGTATTACAAAGCTTTACCGTCACATATTTTATACTACTTCAAGGTGCATTAAATCAATACATGCAAGTATCAAAATGAGAGTCACGGCATGCATGCATGCATTGTAATTAATGCATCGATAAACGCAAATTATTGAAATATATCGAGTGCAGTGCTTTGATGTGTCGCGTCAACTCGTACATCAACGAGAAGTTTGATTATCCTCTCCCTCGCCGACTTAACTGCACCTGCCTTTGGCTGTATGACAGGTTGGCCACACACCTGTCGGGCCCACCTGTCATACACGCAAAGGTAGGAGCGTCCCTCCCTCGCCCATGAGCGTGGTGGCTGGCAAGACTAGGAGAAGCTTTCGCTACACGCTCTCCCTCCCGCACGCGGTGGACATGCAGCAGTTCAATCGGTGTCAGATGGCCAGAAGCGTACTGTAGTACTCCTCCAGTGCAGTAGTACTCCATCATTGTTCGACTTCCCGAAGAGGCGAAGAGCCAAGCAGCCCGGACGCTCGTGTGGCAGTTTCATGTGTAGAGTAGTCTAGGATAGCGTGTACCGTGCCTGTAAGCTTAAAATCGTTGGGGTCGGCTCCATGCTATGTGGCCGTCTCGAAGTTTAAAAAAAATATTAAAATAGTCTTCTGGCCCTACCTGACACCCTGGTGATTGTAGTTTGCACGCTCATCTGGTCAAGACAGGAATATATATTTTAATTTGTTTTTTTCTTCGGAAAGGGGGGACTCCCCGGCCTCTGCATTAGAACGATGCATACGGCCACATATATTTTAATTTGTGGTGGGTAAATGTTAGAGGTTGCAGCAAATATATTGTACACTGCGGGTCTTTCAGCCAAGTTTAGTGGCAAGCATGTGGGGCTAGTGCTATGATGTGTCACGTCAACTCGTACAACGAGGAGAAGCTTGATTTTACTACATGCCTTCTCCCTCACCCATGCGCGCGGTTCCTCGCAAACGAGGACAGGCTTTTACTTAGTAGTACTTCTACAACAAGCTATCTGTCCCGCTCGCGGTGGACGGACATGCAGTAGTGGATTCGACACTATAGAAGTAGTAGTAGTAACATCATTGTTCGTATTCTCGAAGAGGCGAAGAGCCAAGCGCAAACCGAACGTTGCAGTTGCGAACATTGGAGCACGTATATAGCCAGGCTCTTGCATGAGACAAAATTGCTATGTGAGCCCACTATTGTACTACTAGTACGTACAACTACTTGCTAGTATAGCCCTGTAAACCACAAAAGGAGTATTTGCCCTTCTAGAGATTTCAACAAGTGACTAGACTACACCGAGACGGAGTACATATGGAGCAAAATGAGTGAATTTGCACCGTAAATAAATATGTACTAGTTCTATCGTTTTCCTCTCCGAGGTGCACAATATTGAGTATACTGACTAGTCTCTTTTTGACACGCATTTACGTTTTTTTACACAGTACAGAAGCAAGGCTCATATACACGCGCATACACTCACCCCTATGAACGCACACATGCACAGCACTATCATCTTGAAATTTACGAAATCACCATAGGCACCTCGTCGTCGACGGGTCCATAGGTGCTTGATGCCAAGGAGGGAGAGGGTAGCGGTTCCCGAGACGTTGAACGGTCAATGATGCATCCTCAATTACATGCAGAGGGAATTAATTGGAAAAGCAGAATAGAGCCAGCACGATGTGATGCAACAGAGTTTGGACTCTCATATAATAAAGGCGCCCCACCACTCCAATCCATCGACTCCCAAGTCTCTGCGCAACACTGCTCACTCCAATCCAAGACCAAGTGACCAGAAGCCACACGCACCTATGGAGGCGATGGACGCGAGCGGCAGTCGGCTGTGCCAAATCATCCAAGGCGCCGGCCTGCGGCCCCGCACCACGCAGCATTTCCAGACGGTGCTGGCGACCGCAGGCATCGTAGCCCTCGCCGACGCCGGCTCGCCTCTCGCATGGACGACATGATGGTCAACTCCATCCGCAAGTTCACCGCCGTCAAGAAGCGCGCGGACGACCTTGCCGTACTGCTCCAGCCCGCGCGCCCAGGCTCCTCATTGCCTGCCACCCTCATCGGCCTCCATGGTGACGAACTCTTTCAAGCCCTGGTGGCCCCGCAGGTGCCGGAGGTCGCGACGAAGAATGTGCACCTCGAGGCCGCGCTCACCGCGCAGCGCCTCGCCATGCAAGAAACCGTCGACCTGCACATCCACGTCTACGAGGAAATTGTCTACATAGGCCACTAGAAGGCAAGTGAGGATAGAAAGATGTTGGCCTTCTTCCAGCGGCTGGAATCTTTGGACGCCATTGTTCAGAAGCACGTCGACCTGGCCACGAAAGCCGCTACTACTTAGGCGCCGTTCGGTGGGCCGGCGCCCTGAGTGGAGGAGGTGGGCGTCGTCGATGGATGCATCTCTTCTTCTTGCCTCTTGTAACCAGCACTGCATCGCCTCATGGCCTTAATGTTTTATTAGTATAGTACTCCCTTCCTTCCCAAATATAAGTCTTTCTAAAGATTCCAGCAAGTGACTACTACATACGGAGCAAAATGAGTGAATCTACACTCTAAACTATGTCTACATACATCTGTATGCTGTATTCCATTTGAAATAGTATCTAAAAAGGCTTATATTTATGAACGAAGGGAGCATATGGCATTTTTATTCCAGTCGTAACGTTTTCACTGTGAGGTGGGGCCGCAGTTGAGCAAACCCACCCCGCCCACCGGGCGTTGGCCGAGTTTAGAATTAGAAGAGAGAAACGAGGGAGGAGAGCTAGCTGTAGCATGGACGCTGTTGTCAGATGGGACTCGTGTTTATAGAATAGGAGTACTGAGCACTTGTGCCTCTTTCTTTTTTCTTTTTTGAGGGAAAAATTAGTCATATTTCTAGTACCACTAGTTGGGTGCGTGCGACCTATAGCTGTCATCACTTTAGGTCTCCTTTTCGAACCGCGGCTATGCTTCACAGTACATATTAGTTCACGCATTTATCCTCCTATATGTACTCCTAGGCTATTTTCACGTGGTCCCATTCTCCGACATGTGGGACATAGAGCATCTGGGTCGTAGTGCATGCACGACTCGGAGCATATGCCGGGGTACTTTAGATTTCAGACCTCACAAATTTCATGCAAACCCCCCACAGAAGAATAAATAAATGAACGAATTACTACATGAAACCGGATTATTTTTGTGGAAACCGGAGCACGTTCATTAAATTTTGGACATAACACGTTTATAAAAAATGACCGGACCGAAACCAGTCTAAGGGCCTCTTTGATTTTTCCGGCAAAAAAAGGGCCTCTTTGATTCGCAGGATATTGAAAACATAGGAATGGGGAAAGTATGATGTCAATGAACCGAGACGAGGAGAACTCCAACTCAGTTAGAGGTTAGAGTTAGATTCTAACCCTGAACTAACTCCAAACCAAGAAGGTGTATGGATGGCAGGGTTAGATTGACAATAAATGCTCTATCTCAATCATTTGACTACTTTGGACCCTATTTCCTGCCGGATTTGGAGGGTGCTTGGATATGTTTTAGTTCCATGACTAAAAGTAGTGAGACTAAAACATGCTAGCCTCACCCATGCTTGGATCCAAATACTAAAGAGACTAAAATCAAGTTAATGAGCATTTATTATCCTCCAAACCCTCCAATCCAGAACTCGCCTGTGTTAAAGGAGCGGAGTTAAATGAGGAGAGAGATGACTAATCCACATTTTAGTAGGGGTACCCCTGACTAAATTTTTTAGCCTCAAGACTAGTTTTAGCCCCTCTTTAGTCAAGGGTGCTTGGAACTTTTAGCCTCTTAAAGAGACTATTTTTAGTCAGACTAAAATAAGTCCCTTGGATACAAGCACCCTCTTGGTGTGGCCGGCTCTTCTGTGGCCTCCTCCCGCTCACAAGTGACATAAACGAACCATCTATACAAATCAAGCATGCAAAACATGATAATTTTATACTTTGTCCATAATTTTTACTTCTGTGCGCGGAACGGAAGGGGGGCATCACCTAGGTTGGAGCGCTAGTAATTCATGACTATAGTGAGTGGTCATATAACAAGTTTTTGCAGCAGTAACGCGCCATCAAATCGCATAGCCCCACTCGCTCACCCTGCTCGCCTCTCTGTCAAACCGCCTACCCGAAAACTGCCGCGCGTACTGCCCGGGAAAAGCCCCGCCCTCAACTTTTAACTACGTGAAAATAGTTCGAGCTTGTTCATTCTATATAAATACAATCAGTACTGTATGTTTATTCACCCGTGGGGTTGTTCAATGAACGGAGGGGCAGGGTGCAAAAGTGAACAATACTGTAGTACTACTAGTAGTAGTAAGTAGGAGTCAAACAGTAGTCACCTTAAATAAAGAGTTTCTTTCTTTAATGCCACGTACATAAATTGAAATGCTTGTTGTGGAGAGAAAAAACATAATCACTCCACTATATATGGACGCAGGGGCCTGAGCGCTTGCTTTACTAGGGTTGCTCTCTTCGTTCTCTCATCCTCTCTAGATATAAACAAGACAGCGGTAGCGACATTTTCTCTCTGCTCACCGCTGGTCACAGATCCGGCCGGATCCCTTCGGCCGGTGTGTGAAGAGGAGTAAAAGGTGCATCGTTCACGCAGTCATCGCCGCCGAGGGAGGAAACCCACAGCTGCTGGAGGGGCCCGATCCTCTGCTCGTACCGTTCTCTTCGACACAGCACCGACTCGGGAGGTCCTCCGACCCTTTTTCCTCCCTGGCGTATTGTCCGCAGATCCAACCTACCGCCACCGACATCCCGGCGACCCTCAGGTATAAGTTCTTTGAAAGCGGCCTTGCTCTATTGCCCCAGCTCCCCACGTGTCTGCATGTGCATCTTTTTCTACTCCCATCAGATCTTCCAAAGCCACCTAAATTTTTAGTATTATTAGAGGTAAAGCTACTTCATGCATTCGAATCTAGGGCTTTGTTCAAACAACGAAGAAAGGGGGGACAGTTGTATCTTGAATCTAGGACTTGATTCAAAGAGGAAATAATATGGTGAAAGTAGTTGAGACCGGATACCTAACCGGTCTCTTGGCTGAAAAGGGAAATAATGGGAAAACACAGTACAAGCTGGATAAGGAACATATCTATTATTGGTTGAAAAAAGGATAGAAAGTGGCGGCTGGTGGACAAGTCAACAGAGTGTCCAGGGTTAGATTTGCTGCCATCACATAGTAAAAGGTCTCCAGGATTAGATTTTCTGCCCTCACATAGTAAAAGGTCTCAGGATTAGATTTGCTGCCCTCACATAGTAAAAGGTCTCAGGATTAGATTTGCTGCCCTCACATAGTAAAAGGTCTCCAGGATTAGATTTGCTGCCTTCACATAGTAAAAGGTCTCCAGGATTAGATTTGCTGTCCTCACATAGTACAAGGTCTCCAGGATTAGATTTGTTGCCCTCACATAGCATGAACAAACTTGGCATCACCACTTTATGCCTCCTTGTAGGTACATTGTGCTGATGCGTCCACTGTCGCATGTCCTTATACCAACCTTTTGCTGTTGTTAATGTAAGGGCGCATGTAAAATGAAGCGATCACACTGTTACCTTAGGGACATGTCTAACCAGTGTTATTGTTAATCTAATGCCTCCAGTGATAAGATGCAATTAAACTGTGTTACAAATGGCACTCCTGCTGTTTCCCCCAGTATGATAAGTAAGTTGCTCCTTTATGCTGCTGAGTGTCCTGGTGTCCCCACGGTCCCATGCCCTTAAACCAACTCTTTAGCTGTTGTTGACATACTGCGTCTGGTAAACAAGCAATGCCACCATTAAAGTAATCCCATATTTGAGGAATCTCATTGTTGATCGTAATGCTTCTGGTAACATGAAGCATTGCTGACGTTTTAAAATTTCTACTGTCCTTGCGTGATTGCCATGAACATAATTAAGATGCTTCTTTTCATTTTGTATATGTTTCGTATATTCTTATTGACCAGCAACTGTTTACTTTCTATCTTTTTGTGCAGATAGGGATATCCATTTCACCTTGTTGCTATTGTGACCTTTTGGTGAACTGCACAAAACACTTTTTTTTGGAATGAGTGTCTTGTGCAGTTCAACTAAAATGTCACGTGGGTAACATCTCTCAATTTTGGTGGAACTACACAAAATGGTGATGGAGTTTCCAAAATCTCCGTCTAGTTCCGCTGGTAATCTCGTGCAACATTTTATTAGCCTTTGCAAGATGAGCCGTCACTGTCACCACAATGGCACTTTATTTTAGTGGAACTGCACAAAAGGATAACAAAATTATAGTTGCACCTTACATGAGCCGGACAGCCAACCTTAATGTTCCTCAATTTTAGTGCAACTACTAAAGAAGAACCAGCCAGCTCACGAGAGCAAGTACTGTTGGGGAACGTAGTAATTTCAAAAATTTCCTACACACACGCAAGATCATGGTGATGCATAGCAACGAGAGGGGAGAGTGTGATCTACGTACCCTTGTAGACCGGAAGTGGAAGCGTTAGCACAACGCGGTTGATGTAGTCGTACGTCTTCACGGCCCGACAGATCAAGCACCGAAACTATGGCACCTCCTAGTTCTAGCACACGTTCAGCTCGATGACGATCCCCGGACTCCAATCCAGCAAAGTATCGGGGAAGAGGTCCGTCAGCACGACGGCGTGGTGACGATCTTGATGTTCTACCATCGCAGGGCTTCGCCTAAGCACCGCTACAATATTATCGAGGAGTATGGTGGAGGGGGGCACCGCACACGGCTAAGAGAACGATCACGAAGATCAACTTGTGTGTCTATGGGGTGCCCCCTGCCCCCGTATATAAAGGAGTGGAGGAGGAGAGGGCCGGCCCTCTCTATGGCGCGCCCTAGGGGAGTCCTACTCCCACCGGGAGTAGGACTCCCCCTTTCCTAGTCCAACTAGGAGTCCTTCCATGTAGTAGGAGTAGGAGACAAGGAAGGGGAAGAGGGAAGAGAAGGAAGGAGGGGGCGCAGCCCCTCCCCCTAGTCCAATTCGGACTAGGCCTTGGGGGGGCGCGGCCTGCCTCTCCCTCTCCCCTAAAGCCCAATAAGGCCCATATACTTCTTCTCCCGTATTCCCGTAACTCCCCAGTACTCCGAAAAATACCCGAACCACTCGGAACCTTTCCGATGTCCGAATATAGTCGTCCAATATATCGATCTTTATGTCTCGACCATTTCGAGACTCCTCTTCATGTCCCCGATTTCATCCGGGACTCTGAACTCCTTCGGTACATCAAAACTCATAAACTCATAATATAACTGTCATCGAAACCTTAAGCGTGCGGACCCTACGGGTTCGAGAACAATGTAGACATGACCGAGACACGACTCCAGTCAATAACCAATAGCGGAACCTGGATGCTCATATTGGCTCCTACATATTCTACGCAGATCTTTATCGGTCAGACCGCATAACAACATACGTTATTCCCTTTGTCATCGGTATGTTACTTGCCCGAGATTCGATCGTCGGTATCTCAATATCTAGTTCAATCTCGTTACCGGCAAGTCTCTTTACTCGTTTCATAATACATCATCTCGCAACTAACTCAATAGTTGTAATGCTTGCAAGGTTTATGTGATGTGCATTACCGAGAGGGCCCAGAGATACCTCTCCGACAAACGGAGTGACAAATCCTAATCCCGAAATACGCCAACTCAACATGTACCTTTGGAGACACCTGTAGAGCTCCTTTATAATCACCCAGTTACGTTGTGACGTTTGGTAGCACACAAAGTGTTCCTCCGGCAAACGGGAGTTGCATAATCTCATAGTCATAGGAAGATGTATAAGTCATGAAGAAAGCAATAGCAACATACTAAACGATAGGGTGCTAAGCTAATGGAATGGGCCATGTCAATCACATCATTCTTCTAATGATTTGATCCCGTTAATCAAATAACAACTCTTTTGTTAATGGTTAGGAAACATAACCATCTTCGATTAACAAGCTAGTCAAGTAGAGGCATACTAGTGACACTCTGTTTGTTTATGTATTCACACATGTATTATGTTTCCGGTTAATACAATTCTATCATGAATAATAAACATTTATCATGATATAAGGAAATAAATAGTAACTTTATTATTGCCTCTAGGGCATATTTCCTTCAGTCTCCCACTTGCACTAGAGTCAATAATCTAGTTCACATCGCCATGTGATTCAACACTAATAGTTCACATCACCATGTGATTAACACCCATAGTTCACATTGTCATGTGACCTATACCCAAAGGGTTTACTAGAGTCAGTAATCTAGTTCACATCATTTATGTGATTAACACCCAAAGAGTACTAAGGTGTGATCATGTTTTGCTTGTGAGATAATTTTAGTCAACGGGTCTGTCACATACAGATCCGTAAGTATTTTGCGAATTCTATGTCTACAATGCTTTGCGGAGCTACTCTAGCTAATTGCTCCCACTTTCAATATGTATCTAGATCGAGACTTAGAGTCATCTAGATCTGTGTCAAAACTTGCATCAACGTAACTTTTTACGACGAACCTTTTTGTCACCTCCATAATTGAGAAATATTTCCTTATTCCACTAAGGATAATTTTAACCGCTGTCCAGTGATCTACTCTTAGATCACTATTGTACTCCCTTGCTTAACACAGTGTAGGGTATACAATAGATCTGGTACACAGCATGGCATACTTTATAGAACATATGGCTGAGGCATAGGGAATGACTTTCATTCTCTTTCTATCTTTTGCCGTGGTCGGGCTTTGAGTCTTACTCAATTTCACACCTTGTAACACAGCCAAGAACTCTTTCTTTGACCGTTCCAATTTTTGAACTACTTCAAAATATTGTCAAGGTATGTACTCGTTAAAAAAACTTATCAAGCGTCTTGATCTATCTCTATAGATCTTGATGCTTAATATGTAAGCAGCTTCACCGAGGTCTTTCTTTGAAAAACTTCTTTCAAAACACTCCTTTATGCTTTGCAGAATAATTCTACATTATTTCCGATCAACAATATGTCATTCACATATACTTATCAGAAATGTTGTAGTGCTCCCACTCACTTTCTTGTAAATACAGGCTTCACCGCAAGTCTGTATAAAACTATATGCTTTGATCATCTCATCAAAGCGCATATTCCAACTCCAAGATGCTCGCACCAGTCCATAGATGGATCGCTGGAGCTTGCACATTTTGTTAGCACCTTTAGGATTGACAAAACCTTCTGGTTGTATCATATACAACTCTTCTTTAATAAATCCATTAAGGAATGCAGTTTTGTTTATCCATTTGCTGGATTTCCTAAAATGCGGCAATTGCTAACATGATTCGGACAGACTTAAGCACAGGTACGAGTGAGAAACTCTCATCGTAGTCAACACCTTGAACTTGTCGAAAACCTTTTTGCGACAATTCTAGCTTTGTAGATAGTAACACTACTATCAGTGTCCGTCTTCCTCTTGAAGACCCATTTAATCTCAATGGCTCGCCGATCATTGGGCAAGTCAATCAAAGTCCATACTTTGTTCTCATACGTGGATCCTATCTCAGTTTTCATGGCCTTAAACCATTTTGCGGAATCTGGGCTCATCATCGCTTCCTCATAGTTCGTAGGTTCGTCATGGTCAAGTAACATGACCTCCAGAACAGGATTACCGTACCACTCTGGTGCGGATCTCACTCTGGTTTACCTACGAGGTTCGGTAGTAACTTGATCTGGAGTTACATGATCATCATCAGTAGCTTCCTAACTAATTGGTGTAGTAGTCACAGGAACAGATTTCTGTGATGAACTATTTTCCAATAAGGGAGAAGGTAGAATTACCTTATCAAGTTCTACTTTCCTCCCACTCACTTCTTTCGAGAGAAACTCCTTCTCTAGAAAGTTTCCGAATTTAGCAACAAAGGTTTTGCCTTCAGATCTGTGATAGAAGGTGTATCCAATAGTTTCCTTTGGATATCCTATGAAGACATATTTCTCCGATTTGGGTTTGAGCTTATCAGGATGAAACTTTTTCATATAAGCATCACAATCCCAAACTTTAAGAAATGACAACTTCGGTTTCTTTCCAAACCACAGTTCAGATTGTGTCGTCTCAACGGACTTAGATGGTGCCCCTTTTTAATGTGAATGCAGCTGTCTCTAATGCATGATCCCAAAACGATATTGGTAAATCGGTAAGAAACATCATAGATTGTACTATATCCAATAAAGTACGGTTATGACGTTCGGACACACCATTATGCTGTGGTGTTCCAGGTGGCATGAGTTTGTGAAACTATTCCACATTGTTTTAATTGAAGACCAAACTCGTAACTCAAATATTCGTCTCTGCGATCAGATCGTAGAAACTTTATTTTCTTGTCACGATGATTTTCCACTTCACTCTGAAATACTCTGAACTTTTCAGACTTATGTTTCATCAAGTAGATATACTCATATATGCTCAAATCATCTGTGAAAGTCAGAAAATAACGATACCCGCCGCGAGCCTCAACACTCATTGGACTGCATACATCAGTATGTATTATTTCCAATCAAGTTTGTTGCTCGCTCCATTGTTCCGGAGAACGGAGTTTTAGTCATCTTGCCCATGAGGCATGGTTCGCATGTACCAAGTGATTCATAATCAAGTGGTTCCAAAAGTCCATCAGTATGGAGTTTCTTCATGCGCTTTACACCGATATGACCTAAACGGCAGTGCCACAAATAAGTTGCACTATCATTATTAACTTTGCATCTTTTGGTTTCAATATTATGAATATGTGTATCTCTACGATCGAGATCCAACGAACTATTTTCA
The DNA here is from genome assembly GCF_003073215.2 of Triticum urartu. Lineage (NCBI taxonomy): Eukaryota > Viridiplantae > Streptophyta > Magnoliopsida > Poales > Poaceae > Triticum > Triticum urartu. Next base: position 37,445,104 of record NC_053026.1, read on the forward strand.
TTGGGTGTGTAACCATATAAGGTTTTATTCATGTAAACAGAACAACAATTTATTCTCTTACTTAAATGAATAACCGTATTACAATAAACATGATCAAATCATATTCATGCTCAACGCAAACACCAAATAACACTTATTTAGGTTCAACACTAATCCCGAAAGTATAGGGAGTGTGCGATGATGATCATATCAATCTTGGAACCACTTCCAACACACATCGTCACTTCACCCTTAACTAGTCTCTGTTTATTCTGCAACTCCCGTTTCGAGTTACTAATCTTAGCAACTGAACTAGTATCAAATACTAAGGGGTTGCTATAAACACTAGTAAACTACACATCAATAACATGTATATCAAATATACTTATGTTCACTTTGCCATCCTTCTTATCCGCCAATCATTTGGGGTAATTCTGCTTCCAGTTACCAGTCCCCTTGCAGTAGAAGCACTTAGTCTCAGGCTTAGGACCAGAATTGGGCATCTTCACTTGAGCAGCAACTTGCTTGCTGTTCTTCTTGAAGTTCCCCTTTTTTTCTTTGCCCTTTTCTTGAAATTAGTGGTCTTGTCAACCATCAACACTTGATGTTTTTCTTGATTTCTACCTTCATTGATTTCAGCATCACGAAGAGCTTGGGAGTTGTTTCTGTTATCCCTTGCATTTTATAGTTCATCACGAAGTTCTACTAACTTGGTGATGGTGACTAGAGAATTCTGTCAATCGCTATCTTATCTGGAAGATTAACTCCCACTTGATTCAAGCGATTGTAGTAACCAGACAATCTGAGCACATGCTTACTAGTTGAGCGATTCTCCTCCATATTTTAGCTATAGAACTTGTTGGAAACTTCATATCTCTCAACTCGGGTATTTGGTTGAAATATTAACTTCAACTCCTGGAACATCTCATATGGTCCATGACGTTCAAAACGTCTTTGAAGTCCCGATTCTAAGCCATTAAGCATGGTGCACTAAACTATCAAGTAGTCATCATATTGAGCTAGCCAAACGTTCATAACGTCTGCATCTGCTCCTGCAATAGGTCTGTCAACTAGCGGTGCATCAAGGACATAATTCTTCTGTGCAGCAATGAGGATAAACCTAAGATCACGGGTCCAATCCGCATCATTGCTACTAACATCTTTCAACACAATTTTCTCTAGGAACATATCAAAATAAACATAGGAAAGCAACAACGCGAGCTATTGATCTACAACATAATTTGCAAAATACTACCAGGACTAAGTTCATGATAAATTTAAGTTCAATTAATCATATTACTTCAGAACTCCCACTTAGATAGACATCCCTCTAATCCTCTAAGTGATTACGTGATCCAAATCAACTAAACCATGTCCGATCATCACGTGAGATGGAGTAGTTTCATTGGTGAACATCACTATGTTGATCATATCTACTATATGATTCACGCTCGACCTTTCGGTCTCCGTGTTCCGAGGCCATATCTGTATATGCTTGGCTCGTCAAGTATAACCTGAGTATTCCGCATGTGCAACTGTTTTGCACCCGTTGTATTTGAACGTAGAGCCTATCACACCCGATCATCACGTGATGTCTCAGCACGAAGAACTTTCGCAACGGTGCATACTCAGGGAGAACACTTCTTGATAATTAGTGAGAGATCATCTTAAAATGCTACCGTCAATCAAAGCAAGATAAGATGCATAAAAGATAAACATCACATGCAATGAATATAAGTGATATGATATGGCCATCATCATCTTGTGCTTGTGATCTCCATCTTCGAAGCACCGTCACGATCACCATCGTCACCGGCGTGACACCTTGATCACCATCGTAGCATCGTCGTCGTCTCGCCAATCTTATGCTTCCACGACTATCGCTACCGCTTTGTGATAAAGTAAAGCATTACGGCGCAATTGCATTGCATACAATAAAGCGACAACCATATGGCTCCTGCCAGTTGCCGATAACTTGGTTACAAAACATGATCATCTCATACAATAAAATTTAACATCATGTCTTGACCATATCACATCACAACATGCCCTGCGAAAACAAGTTAGACGTCCTCTACTTTGTTGTTGCAAGTTTTACGTGGCTGCTACGGGCTTAAGTAAGAACCAATCTTACCTACGCATCAAAACCACAACGATAGTTTGTCAAGTTGGTGCTGTTTTAACCTTCGCAAGGACCGGGCATAGCCACACTCGGTTCAACTAAAGTTGGAGAAACTGACACCCGCTTGCCACCTTTGTGCAAAGCACGTCGGGAGAACCGGTCTCGCGTCAGCGTACGCGTAATGTCGGTCCGGGCCGCTTCGTCCAACAATACCGCAGAACCAAAGTATGACATGCTGGTAAACAGTATGACCTATATCGCCCACAACTCACTTGTGTTCTACTCGTGCATATAACATCAACACATAAAACCTAGGCTCGGATGCCACTGTTGGGGAACGTAGTAATTTCAAATATTTCCTACGCACACGCAAGATCATGGTGATGCATAGCAACGAGAGGGGAGAGTGTGATCTACGTACCCTTGTAGACCGGAAGCGGAAGCGTTAGCACAACGCGGTTGATGTAGTCGTACGTCTTCACGGCCCGACCGATCAAGAACCGAAACTACGGCACCTCCGAGTTCTAGCACACGTTCAGCTCGATGACGATCCCCGGACTCCGATCCAGCAAAGTATCGGGGAAGAGTTCCGTCAGCACGACGGCATGGTGACGATCTTGATGTTCTACCGTCGCAGGGCTTCGCCTAAGCACCGCTACAATATTATCGAGGAGTATGGTGGAGGGGGGCACCGCACACGGCTAAGAGAACAATCACGAAGATCGACTTGTGTGTCTATGGGGTGCCCCCTGCCCCCGTATATAAAGGAGTGGAGGAGGAGAGGGCCGGCCCTCTCTATGGTGCGCCCTAGGGGAGTCCTACTCCCACCGGGAGTAGGATTCCCCCTTTCCTAGTCCAACTAGGAGTCCTTCCATGTAGTAGGAGTAGGAGACAAGGAAGGGGAAGAGGGAAGAGAAGGAAGGAGGGGGCGCAGCCCCTCCCCCTAGTCCAATTCGGACTAGGCCTTGGGGGGGGCGCGCGGCCTGCCTCTCCCTCTCCCCTAAAGCCCAATAAGGCCCATATACTTCTTCTCCCGTATTCCCGTAACTCCCCGGTACTCCGAAAAATACCCGAACCACTCGGAACCTTTCCGATGTCCGAATATAGTCGTTCAATATATCGATCTTTACGTCTCGACCATGTCGAGACTCCTCGTCATGTCACCGATCTCATTCGGGACTCTGAACTCCTTCGGTACATCAAAACCCATAAACTCATAATATAACTGTCATCAAAACCTTAAGCGTGCGGACCCTACGGGTTCGAGAACAATGTAGACATGACCGAGACACGTCTCCGGTCAATAACCAATAGCGGAACCTGGATGCTCATATTGGCTCCTACATATTCTACGAAGATCTTTATCGGTCAGACCGCATAACAACATACGTTGCTCCCTTTGTCATCGGTATGTTACTTGCCCGAGATTCAATTGTCGGTATCTCAATACCTAGTTCAATCTCGTTACCGGCAAGTCTCTTTACTCGTTTCGTAATATATCATCGTGCAACTAACTCATTAGTTGTAATGCTTGCAAGGCTTATGTGATGTGCATTACCGAGAGGACCCAGAGATACCTCTCTGACAAACGGAGTGACAAATCCTAATCTCGAAATACGCCAACCCAACATGTACCTTTGGAGACACCTGTAGAGATCCTTTGTAATCACCCAGTTACATTGTGACGTTTGGTAGCACACAAAGTGTTCCTCTGGCAAACGGGAGTTGCATAATCTCATAGTCATAGGAACATGTATAAGTCATGAAGAAAGCAATATCAAGATACTAAACGATGGGGTGCTAAGCTAATGGAATGGATCTTGTCAATCACATCATTCTTCTAATGATGTGATCCCGTTAATCAAATAACAACTCTTTTTTTCATGGTTAGGAGACATAACCATCTTCGATTAACGAGCTAGTCAAGTAGAGGCATACTAGTGACACTCTGTTTGTCTATGTATTAACACATGTATTATGTTTCCGGTTAATACAATTCTAGCATGAATAATAAACATTTATCATGATGTAAGGAAATAAATAATAACTTTATTATTGCCTCTATGGCATATTTCCTTCAAGTACTTCTTGCTAACTGAATGATGCAATCTTTGCTTCATTTCAGGTGAACTGCGGAAAAAGGCGCATGAATTGAATCATGGAACTCCAGGAAGGCTTCATCCGATTGGAGCTGCAGGTTGAGTAAAGGAGGCCACTATTAAATGGAAATCATGCTCTCCTGGTTTGTGCTATGCAAACAGGAATACTCAACTACAGATGTTGTGATGGTCAAGGGCATTCGCCAATTTCTTCGATTGTATGACATGGCTAGCGAAGATGGATTTAATCCCGATATTCACTTTATCAAAAGGCTCTAATGGGTTGGTTCTGAATCTTGCAAGCTGGGAATCAGTGAGATGTGTAGGCATCTTTGTTGTACTTATTATTTTAATCTTATTTGTTGGTTTTGAATTTTGCAAGCTGGGAATCAATGAGATGTGTAGGCATCTTTGTTGTACACATTATTTGGATCTTATTTGTTGGTTCTGAATCTTGCAAGTTGGGAATCAATGAGATGTGTAGGAATCTTTGTTGTACTTATTATTTGGATCTTATTTGTTGGTTCTGAGTCTTGCAAGCTGGGAAACACGACATGATGATGTAGAGGACAACAACCATAACAAACAATTCAAACTTGGTAGTATTATCTTTGTGAAAGTGCGACAAATGTGTTGATCGTGTGCGTCCTGAGAATAATAATTCTAATTGTTGTGTATGTTGATCCTAGGGCACTGATAGAACGAGCGAATGCATTGGTTGTTTTAAGTATAAATTTCTATTAGAGCTAATTAAATTTAAGTAAAGTCACCACTAACTCCTATTATTACAGTACCAATACAGACCCACTCATGAACCGACGTGTGGCCGAGGGTTCATCTTCTGCCGGGCGTGCGGCGGACGAGCGAGGGGTAGTAACTCACTACTAGAAAAAGGCCTACTAATGGCGCACCTAATTTGGCCATTAATGGCGCATTAGTGGTGCACCATTAGTAGCACGCCATTAGTATATTTTACTAATGGCGCACCACTAGTGCGCCATTAGTATCTGGTATACTAATGGCGCACCTCAGATGCGCCATTAGTATATACAATAGTGCGCCATTAGTATGCCTCGCAGGGGGCCATGTATACCCAGGTGCTTGGCATACTAATGGCGCACGACAACAAGATGCGCCATTAGTAACTTCGGCATACTAATGGCGCACTGTTTAATGATGCGCCATTAGTATCCTTTGGCATACTAATGGCGCACTATGATGTGATGCGCCATTAGTATGAATATTAGGTTTTTTTATTTTTTAATTTTCTGTTTTTTGCACAGGTTACAAAATGTATAATTGGACAAAATATAGACATCACACATCAACAACAGATTCATCGAATACAATAGAAGATTAGTCTCTGAATACAATTCATCATTTTAGTCTCCGAATACAATTCATCATATTAGTCTCCGAATTGAAAAGAACGAACAAAGATAGAACATTATATTACAAGTCTCGAGACCGCGAGTTTGTCTTCACATTACAAGTCGATATCGATCATCTAAACTACCATCACATAGAAGAGAGCTGCGGTCATCACGATGAAACTCGTCTTCATCCGGTTCCTCCAACGCTCCCTCCCCTCTCCCGCTAGATAGCGGGCGTATCTAGATTCGGCCTCGGCCCTAGTGGCGTACCCTTTGTAACTGTTACCGCTGAATCGGTGAACCTGTCTCCGACACTCCTCCCAGTCGTCGTAGACTCCGGGAACCTTACCCTTGTACACGACATACCACGGCATCGCTATGCAGTAGCCAAACGAAACGTTAGTACCAATTCACAGACAATACATAAGCAATATGTAAGTATGCAACAGAACGATCGGAAGAGAAAAGCAAGACATTAATAGCATTGATTACATCTAAGTTGAACGACTCTCGAAACCAAAGAGACATACTACAAGTTCATTAAAGTTTAATTACAACATTAGCCAATCGATGTTTCAGAACTAGACACAGCATCACTGCTTTCGACTCAACTCAAGGGACCGGAGCATGGATGTAGCCGCCGTCTATCGTGGGAGTCATGAAACAACGGGCGTTGTCAGCCTGCATTTGTAGGATTGTGTCGATGTCACTGTTGGACGGTTGATTTCTGAGGTAGAACTGCCCCGCGGTACGAAGGACATCTTGATGGATGATTTCCGCAAACTCCGACTGGATGCGAAAGAATTCTTGTCTGATGTCCGCGTCCTGGATTTCCGACACGCTCGCGGCCCAATCTTTGAGTCTACTCGGTAGCAGAAGTTGATGATGGTCCCGTACGATCGCCCGCATGTGATGGATGGCGTAGTAGGCACCCTTCTGACCGCCAGGCGGTTGCTTGACGCAGCAGAACGTCGTATTGTGGGAGAACACGTGCTTGCCGTACTTACGAATAGGCCTGGTGAAGGTGCCTCCAGATTTGGCATAGCCGGGGAGAACATCATCAAGAACCTTCTTGACATTTGTGTAGTCTATGTTCGACTGACAGTCCGGGTCGAAATACGTGGCCATGGAATATTTGGGGCTTAGGAGGATGAGCGTGCAACGTGTGTCACTGCAGAAAACACGGAATGTTAAAAGAAAAACGATCGAAATCTAAGAATTCATATGTTACGGGGCGGTTGAGGGGAGGACTTACTCGGGAAAGTAAGGCACGAGGAAGTTATGCTTATCTTGGTTTGCCAGAATGATGCCTTCGAGGTAAGAACTCGTGAGTTGCCGGTCCCCAGCGCTGCCCAAGATCTTGGCACGCATGTAGAAGGGGTCGACTATCACGTTGTCCGGGGTCTTGTCGCGAATGATCCGCATCTCCATACTCAGCGAAAATAGCCGAACGAAGGTGTAGTGCAGAGGATGAAGGTTCAACATAGCGTGGATGTCATCAAACCACAGGACGATCGTACCCCCGATGGAGTTATCCACAAAGCCCTTGCCCTCTGGCACCTTGGCCGCGAAAACCGGGTATGCCACATCCTTCTCTCTGAGACACCGCTTCTCCAAAGAAAGAACACTGTCATGCAGACTCCGCATAGCACCGGTTGCAGCATCGAGCATATTTCTCGGTAGCATCGGCCTACCCGCCACATGCACCCTCCTCGAGATATCCTCAGGTGAAGGTGGCCCGTCCTGAGCACGGATCGTACTCGGTGCCGGCTGGCCCGCACCCTTGTTAGTCTTTCTTTTGCGTGCCTTCTTCTTCTCCTTTAATGGGACCGAGTTCTGCTCACAGACCGCCTTCTTGAGTGTGTTGGGGCTGATTTATATTTTGCACCTCGCCTATCTGAGGCTCGGTGAAGTCGGCAGCTGGAGGCGTCTCCTGAGAGCTGAACTGCAGACGACGCCTGTTGCAACTTGGCTTCTCCGCGGTACCAGCTAGATCGCGCACGTCTTTTGTTGGGTTGGGTTCTTGAGAAGGAGGCCCCATGAAGTCGCCACCGTACCCATGATCGGCAAAGTACTGATCGACGTTGGCAAATGTATCGTCGTCGTCGTCGTTCTGATCCTGTGCCATATGCATGTTTGGATCCAGTGGCATAGGGATGTCCGGCACCGTTGCGGCGGTCTTGTCATGGGGCCGACTTGGCGCCGGCACGACTGGCGGTGTTGTCTTTGGGGTGGTGTCCCCCGCCCCCAACCGAATCTGGCTCTTCGGCCAAAGCAGGGGCCAGCTCAGGCAGGCGCTGAGGGTCATCACGTCATCATCGTCGGCCCCGACGGGTCGAATCGGAGGTAACAACTCGTCGCAGCCTGGCAGCACCCGAACCAGTTGAACCCTAAACAAGTTGGGTGGCATCTGGGTACCGTGGAACAAGGGGTTGCCCGGTTGAACGATTTTGCCCTTGGCGACATCGACCAACTCGTTGTTCACAAAGTGCAGGAGAGTGCACGGAACGTCGGCGGCGCCCAGCGAAAACATTTAGGGCATCAGGGATGCCCAGTCAAAGGCAAGGAGATGAAGTCCTCGGCCGAGAGAGGCTTAATTAGTTACCATGATGATGGCGTCGAGCTCGGCTAATGTCGAGGCACCGCCAATGGCAGGCGTGCAGTTGACGGAGGGGCCGCTTGCTGCAGAGGTGCCGGCCGACGTACACCCGGGTGCATTAAGCTCCCGTGCCGGCGTCGGAGACACCAATGCCGCCTCCGCCGGAGACACCAATGGCCCCGCCATCGCGTTCTGCGAGTTGCTGGCCGTGAAGCTAGGAATCGGGGGCAGCCCCTGTTGGCCGCCCGCAATCCACGCACTAATCCCCTGGATCAAGGTAGGCACAATGGCGGTGATCGTCACTCCGAGTTGTTGTTGCACTTGCTCTTGGACAATCTCCGGAATCCGCGCCACCTGTGCCCTGAGTTCTTGAACCTCGCGCGCCTGGCTTTCCGAGCTGGTCTTTTTCTCCTTTCGCCCACCAGTGTTATAGTATGACGACCATTTTGTCGACAAGCCTTTGCCGGCCACACGACCAGCTGACGTCGGCTTACTGAGCTTATCCTTGTTCTTCATTATATTCAACGCCCTATTTAGAGTGGTGTCCCAAGGGTTGCTCTTAGTCGACCCCGCGCTACTTCTTTCAGTCGCCTGCGGAAGGAATGTGAACCATTTAGAAATTTGGCTTCATTAATTAGAATGCAACCATATGGAGCTAATTACGTGGTGGTGTATTCCTTACCAGAACAAGCTCAAGCGCCCTGGTCTTGGGATCCGTGGTAAGCTCCTTTGTTTTTGGGTCCTTCTTGTACCGGGCCCTGACAAAGTTCCTGGTCTGCTTGTCACCATATTTATCGAAGAGGGGCGGTAGGCCTTGCTTGGCACGGTCCGCCTCCTCCTTGTCCCATATAGGCTCCGCCACTCTGTAACCGCCAGGACCGAGTGTGTGTTCCCCTAAGTTCAGCTCCCACATTTCTTTCCCCCACTTACTTGATTCGGAGCTTGCGGTGCTCGAGCAATTGATCTTGAAGTCGTTGTAGTCATCTTCGGTGATCGAAGGATTTTTCTCCTTGATCTTCTCATAACTCTCACCTTTCTCGATCATTCTTTTCACATTGCTTTTCCAAGTAGACAGGGCCGTGCTCATCTTCGTGAGGGCAGCATTGTTCACTTTATTCCCTTTGAGGCTTGTGTTTTCAAATTCAGCGGGGAAATTGTATCATTCGTGCAGCTTCGTGAAGAGGAGGTTGTGCAAATTCCCTCGGTCAGGATGCCTGAGGTTCTTGGTGTTGATCGAGACGGTGCTCCGGAGAATGCACCCGAGCTGAAGCGAGTACCCCTTGACTATTCGTTCGGGAGCCGTTGGATTCCCGTTGGAGTCCACTTCAGTAACTTCCTCCTTGAGGGTGCGGAGCACGGTCGGGCGCCGGTCCTTCCGTTGCCTCTTCGGTTGGCTGCCATCTGTGCGTGCGCCGCCATCATCAGTGGTGGCATCCTCGGCGGCACCATCAGTGGTGGCATCAGTGGGGTCATCCTCGGCGGTACCATCAGTGGTCTTAGGATCGGTGGGGAAGCCGGCGTCCTCATACAAGTGAGGTTGCTCCTCCATCTCCTGGGACAGCTCCCAGAATTTCTTGCCGCCCGAACCCCCGGCCTCATCGTTGTTGGCCATGTTTCTCTATAAATAGGAACAAAGTTTGGTCAAAAAGTTGGTTATTGTCAAGGAACAAGATCATGGTCTCATCATTTAGGGTTTGTCGACACCGAGGCATCCTAAAAGCTAAGCTTTTATCATTGAGGGTTTTTCGACGCAGAGGCACCCTAAAAGCCTAAGCTTTCATCATTTCGGTTTTTATCGACACCGAGGCACCCTAAAAGCCATGCATTAGTCACCAGTACGCTGGGGCACTTGATCCTACTTAATTAACTACTAAGATACCCCGGCCCATGCATTAGTCACAAGTACCCCATATGTCCTATTTTTAGCAAAGTCATGCTAAAATTCACGGAAAATTTCAGCATGACCTTTGCTGAAAATAGGACATATGGAGTACCCGAATTTGCCGGAACGGAAGTTAATCAACATTCCAGCAAACTCAAGGGCCTCCCGGGGTACCTGCAAAATCATCACGACACGATGGTCGGAGACATGACCTTTGCCTAACAGTTCTGAACTCCTGCCAAAACTGAACACAACATATATATACCAAGCATCTTGCCGGCTAGTAGACCAGCTAGCAGACCATCATTTGTCAGGCCAAATTGAGGCCAAACAGAAAACCAATGTGGGCATGGCACAAAGTCCATGACCCAGAACAGGAGACATACCAAGCACTAAATGAGGACATAAACAGACATTTAGAACAATTAGTTATTAGCTAAATTGTCTTGCTTGAATGCATCACAATTTATTCACTACTCCAAGGAGTACTATTTCTCACAATCCCAAGGAGAATAACTGGCAACAGAAAACAAAACACTTATGGTAGTATGTTGATGTCCAGCCAATGCACAGAAGTTAAAGGCACCCATTTAACTACGAAACAGCATTTTTTTGGAGCAACACTCTTAACACTGGAGAATGAAAACTGAACTCAGTCATTACTCATTAATACAACTTTTTTGGTAGCAAAGTAGATTGACAGCTCTTGCATAAGAGAACAGGAAAGTAGTGATTGTATAATAAATCATATAACTTACAGGAGGGGTTATCCGATATTCTGGCTTTATAACAACTTGTGTGCCCACTGCAGCGAAACAACGAATTACGTTAGTAACCATGAACTGTTCTCAATAATAGTACAGAAGGGCACAATATTGGGCAGTTTGTTAGTCTGGCATGGTAGCAACAGTAAAATATATACAAGCAGGCACTCCCTTCTCTGTATACCAATTCAAAGTCCAACCAATGTCTCACAATATTTTTCAATTTTCAGCATGACCCCCTTCTTCGCGAGGAAGCATGCTCTGACAAGCTAAGTTAAGTTACACATGTAATGGCCAAATTGGGGGAAATTACTAGCTAAACAAGTTTAAGCGCACACACATGCTGGCTACAAGAGAAATGATAGGGTTAAAATACCAACAAATAAACTCGTGTAAAACTGCCTCAGTTTCAGGTCTAGATTGTTCAATTCCACTTTCCACTCATGAAACCACTCTCAGTTCGATCGAACGAAAGATCAATAGTGTCCAAAACTGAAGAAAAAACTGAATAAAAGCATGACTTGCATACAGAGCACATACCAAGCAGCGCCCTAAAATAGCAAGCATCAAATTAGTAGCAGTATCAAACTGGAAAAAGTACATCCATCGATTTCTAAGAATCGGTAGCATTACCAAATTATCAACTAGCACTAAGCAGCAAGCAGCAAGCAGCAAAAGGACACTGATTTAGTACCATTGACAGTTCACAGCAGCAAAAATCTGAGACGTACTAACACGAGCTATCAATCACAGTAGCAAAACAAATCCATTCGTCCATCTATTCAATATGCAACAGCAACATCCACCCATCCAGCTAACAAACAGAGGGGTGGGGAACAGGGAGATGAGAGGCACCTGTTCTCGAAGGAGATGTGGGCGACTGGTCGAAGCAGGGGCGACGGGAGGGCCTAGCGCTGGCGACGCTGAGAGGAAGGGGCCGGCGATGCTGACCGGGACGGCGAGGCAGGATCGCCCTGGCGGCGGCGCGGATCCTCCCTCGAAGGCTCGAACCCTAGCCGCTGTGGGAGGGAGGAGCGGGGTGGCAAAGGAGACGACTGTGGGGGCGTGGGGACTGCGGAGCGGGAGGAGGAGCCCGACGAGGTGGACGGGGCGGTGTCTGGGCCGCCGGCGATGAGGGGGAGGAAGGGGAGAGGGAGGCGGCGGGGGCGCGGTGGAGGGAGGGAGAGGGAACTGGCGAGGGGGAGAGGGAAGGGGGATCGGGCGAAGGGGGAGAGGGAAGGGGGGATCGGGCACAATACTAATGGCGCACCACCCCTCGGTGCGCCATAAGTACATCCATACTAATGGCGCACCTCACCGTGGTGCGCCATTAGTATTTTTTTTATAAGACAGTAATAATTTTTTAAACTTGTTTAAATCATAACAGTAATATTTTTTTATAAGACAGTAACAGTAATATTTTTTTATAAGACAGTAATAATTTTTTAAAAAATATCATCAAACAGTAATGCCGGTGGAGTGGGGGAGGGTGCGAGGGGTGCGGGGGGTCGGCGGCGGCGGTTGAGTAGGGGAGGGGTGCAGGGGGTCGGCGGCAGCGGTTGAGTAGGGGAATCGAGGGTGCGGGGGGTCGGCGGCGGCGGCCGGTGGACCGGGGGGTGCTCGGCGGCGAGGGGGACCGGATCTGGCGAGGTGGGATAGTGATCGAGATGGAGGGGGATCGAGATCGAGTGTCCATGAAATTTAAAAATATTCATGATAGTTCAAAAAGTGCCCATGAAATACAATCGAGAAATGAAGGCTACGATTTAAATACAATCGATCTTAGCTAGCTATCTGTTCACAATCTTCTTGCCCTTCTTTTTCGCAAATGGAGTTCTTCTGTGGAACGGATGTCCTTTAGGTAGGGTGGTCCTGCTTCTTCTTGTGGTGTATGCTGCTACTTCATCATCGTCGTCATGTTCGATCCTCGGGTCACCGTACTTGTCGAAGTCTTGCTCATTGGCTACTCCATCCATTCCGATGATCTTCCTTTTGCCTCTCATCACGACAACACGACTGGGCTTTGACGGGTCGGTAATGAAGAAGCATTGGTCCACTTGGGAAGCCAGTACCCATGGCTCATTTTTCGCGGTGACGTTTGCCCCCGCGGTCTTGGATTTGGCTTCGGGTATAACCATGGTGGTGAAATACCGGTCTTCTTTTAGGACGCTCTTGGCCCATCTGACACGGAACATCGGGACCTTCTCTCCAGCGTAGCTCAGCTCCCAGATCTCCTCTATCCTTCCGTAGTATCTGTCCTTGTCGTTACCGGTGTAGGATTCCATCGTTACACCGGAGTTCTGATAACCATCGCTCTTCATGTCCTTGGCCTCGGTGTAGAATGTGTAGCCGTTGATATCGTACGCCTCATAGGTCATCAGGTTGTGCTCGGCGCCCTATGACAAGGCGAATATGAGTTGTTCTTCCGCGGAAGAATCCTCATGTAAAGGGTACGACAGAAGCTTCTGCTTGAACCAACGCGTGAAACATGAGTTGTGCTCTTTGAGTATATCTCCGTCCGTCCTTTGTTGGCCTCGGTCATTGTACGTCTTCTTAATAAAGGTTTTGTGCTGTACCACCCAAGGATCGACCACGTCTATGTGTTGTAGCGTGACTAGGTTTGCTCTTTCAAAGTCGGCGAGTCAACCCTCGAAGTCGACATGCATTTCGCGACGACCCTCACCATGACCCCATCCAGCGAGCCTGCCGAGGTGCCTGTTGACGGGCAGACCAATGGGGTTCTCGATGCCTAGATAATTCGTGCAGTAGGAGATGCACTCTTCGGTCAGAAAGCCCCTGGCTATGCTTCCCTCTGGACGTGACATGTTGCGAACGTATCCTTTGATGACACCATTCATCCTTTCGAACGGCATCATGCTGTGCAGGAACGTCGGCCCGAGTTGGATGATATCGTCCATGATATGGACCAGCAGATGCACCATAACGTCGAAGAATGCGGGCGGGAAGTACATCTCAAGCTCGCATAGTATCACCACGATCTCTTCCTGTAGCCTCCTGAGTTGCCTCACGCCAACAGACTTCCGAGAGATGACGTCGAAAAAGATGCATAGGCCAAATGGGGTTTCACGGACGTGCGCGTCCATGATCCCACGGATTGCAACTGGAAGTATCTGCGTCATCAGCACATGACAGTCGTGAGACTTCATCCCGCTGAACTTCAGCTTTGCTGGGTCTAGGTATCTGCTTATCTTCCCCGCGTAACCGTAAGGAAGTTTTACTCCTACGAGGCAGGTGAAAAACTGCTCGATCTCCTCCTGACTTAGAGTGAAGCACGCGGGAGGGTAGTCATTTCCGGTCTTCTTGGCCTTCTTGCCTATGCGACGACTTTCCGTGTCCTGCTTCGCCTCATCATCATCATCATCATATATAGCGTGAAGCTCCTGCCTGATGCCCATTGATTTCAACTCTGCCCTTGCTTTCGGCCCATCTTTGGTCCTCTCTGGCATGTTGAGCAGGGTACCAAGCAGACTCTCGCACACGTTCTTCGTGATATGCATGACATCAAGGCTATGAGGCACACGGTGGATCTTCCAGTACGGCAAGTCCCAGAAAACAGACCTCGTTTTCCATACCTTCAGCAGCGGCTCTGGCGCCTTTCGCTTCTTTCCCGGCTCTGGCGCCTTTTGCTTCTTTCCCGGCAGTGGGCAGTCTTTCCAATTTTTCAACAGCTCGTCTATTTCCTCGCCGCTCCTCGTACGCGGGCGTCCTCGGGGTTCGGTTTCACCATCGAACAGATCCTTGCGTTTTCTCCACGGGTCATCGTCGCGAAGCCACCTTCGATGTCCCATGAACATGGTTTTCGAAGACCCGGGATCTCTATCTAGCTGGCGATACGTTGTGTCATCCATGCACCTGACGCATCCAGAAAATCCGTGGACCACCTGCCCCGCGACATATCCGTAACCGAGATAGTCGTGCACCGTCGTGAGCAGCGCGGCTCTCATAGGGAAATATTCTTTCTCTGCGGCATCCCACGTATTGGCTGGCGTTTTCCACAGCGTGTCAAGCTCCTCTTTCAGCAGCCCCAGATACAGATTGATGTCGTTCCCTGGTTGTTTCGGTCCTTCAATTAGCATACTCATGTGAATGTACTTCCTCTTCATGCACAACCAGGGGGGAAGGTTGTACATCCACACAAACACAGGCCAGGTGCTATGTGTGCTTCTCTGGCTACCAAACGGATTGACTCCATCGGTGCTCGCGCCCAGCACGATGTTCCTTGGATCGTTCCCAAATTCCGGGTCTTCAAAGTTCAATGCTTGCCACTGGCTCGCATCCTTAGGGTGACTCAGCATCTTGTCTTTTTATCTATCTCCGGATCATTTGCGTCATCTTCTCGCTTCTTCTCCTCCCTATCCGCGTGCCAACGCAGGAGCTTTGCTACCTTAGGGTCCGCGAAATACCGCTGCAGACGAGGAGTGATCGGAAAGTACCACACCACTTTTCGAGGAGCTTTCTTCCTCTTCTTGTATCGAGTGACGCCGCACACCGGACATATGGTAGACTCCGCATGCTCGTCCCGATAAATGATGCAATTATTCATGCACACATGGTATTTCACGTGCGGTAAATCCAGAGGACACACGATTTTCTTGGCCTCCTCCAAACTGGTCGGGCACTTGTTCCCCTCGGGAAGACGTTCGTGCCAGAATGACATGTTCTCGTCGAAGCATGCGTCGATCATTTTGTGTTTTACCTTCATCTCCAGAGCCATGAGCGTTACTTTCAGGCGGCTATCCTCGGGCCTGCATCCTTCATACAATGGAGTAACCGCGTGTAACTCAAGTTGATCCATCTTGGCTTTCTCTCGGGCGGCAGCTCTTGCGTTATCCGTCTTCTTGAGAAGCAGCTCTTGAATATGAGGGTCCTACACCCAGCCCATCGATGGTCCAGCGTCGTCTGCTCCGCTGGCATCATCATCTTCATGATCATGCCCGTCGTCTGCTCCGGCATCTTCCTCATCATCATGTCCTGCATCTTCTACATGATGACTGTGTACAGCATCACCGTCGTGATCATCTCCTGGGGATTCTTCGTCTTCTCACCCGCCCGAGCCGCGGTGGTTGTCTTGCTGCCCTTCCTCATTTCTTGCCCGGCCCCCATGGAGGACTTCGTAGTCATCTTCATCACCTTGCCACCGATAGCCATCCATGAAACCACACAAGAGCAGGTGGTCCCGCACCTGCCCGGATTCCGGGTCCGCAATAACGCTCTTCAGCTTGCATCTTCGACACGGACATCTTATCTCCGTCTCGTTCTTTTGAAGCATCTCGGCCTTCGCGGACCTCAAAAACCTATTCACGATGCCTTCGGTCATCATGCGGACCATGGTCGCCTGCGGGGTAGAGCAAAACGATATTTTAGAACCAAGAAAAAATTTGGCATGACTTTCCCTAAAAATAGGACCAAAAAGAATGCTTAATGCCAAAATTCTCGCCAAAACGGAAATGAATCAACATTCCGGCAAAATATTGGCAACTATCGCATTTCAAATACCGGTACACCTCCAAACACAAACACATATGCAACACCACAAACATATGCAACACCACGAACATACATAGATCTAGCTAGGCCATAAAAAGTGCATGTGCACATTGTTGTAGGGAGAAAAACATAAATATAGCTTCCCCCCTTACTTACCTATCAAAACAAGGTAATTTAACCACTTAAATTGAATGAATCTATGGTGGAAATGAGGTGAAAAAGAGGAGGCACCCGAGACAAGGAGGAGGTGGAGAGAATGAAGTGGGGAGAAAGTGAGTGTGGGTAGGAGAGGCTGTCCAAAATATCTTGTTGCTGCCCACTTACTAATGGCGCACCAACTCTAAATGCGCCATTAGTAATCCAGGTTACTAATGGCGCACCTTCTGGTGGTGCGCCATTAGTAGTTTTGCAAAAAAAAACATACTAATGGCGCACTGTCCCAAAGTGCGCCATTACTAGTTTAAACTAGTAATGGCGCACGGTGAAACAGTGCGCCATTAGTAGTTTTGCAAAAAAGGGAATAAAAAATATAATAAAAAAACAACATTAGTGGCGCACTTTCTGCCGGGTGCGCCATTACTAGTTACAACTAGTAATGGCGCACTGTGTCTGGATCCGCCATTAGTATGTTTGGACAGGCGCACTAGTTAAAAAAAATTTGATACTAATGGCGCACCCTGGGCCAGGTGCGCCATTAGTAGTTTCAACTCTAATGGCGTATCAGAAGGTGGTGCGCCATTAGTATGTACTAATGGCGCACCGCTTGTCTGGTGCGCCATTAGTGTCTATCCCATCTATAGCCCTTTTTCTAGTAGTGACTGTTGTCGCCTGTACACACTCAGCTTACTGTTGAATCCAGTTCCCCAGGAGCTGAAAACGAACTGCTGTCGCCGCCTACACACTCGTTCACTCGAAGAGACTCCAATGGCGATCTGAGGTGTGAGCCTGCTGGACATGGACTTCAGCAAGGAGTTCCCCTTTGAGTTCGCCGTTCAGTCCTATGGCTGCACCAATTTGAATGTGATGTACACCAATGATACGAACTCGGTGAAGCTCTGGCTCGCCTCAGTCCTATGGCTGCACCAGGTTCTGGAGCATTCGCCCTTTTCATCGGCAGCGCCGACTGCACCTTCGCTACGGTGGAGAGAAGGAAGAACGCGACGATTCGCCATCTAGTGCAACAAGCTTGTTGACATCCAGAAGCAATACAAGATCATCAGCAACGGGCAGGAGAAGGACTCCGTGGTTGACCTCGCTGAGACCATCATCGACCCTTGATACGCCAACATGAAAGAAGACGACCTGAACACGTGGGAGGTACCTCTATCTGAATCTAGCCTACATAACCTACGTGGCCAAGGACGCATACGCATGCTACGACATGTACAGGCAGATCTTGGACATGAGGGCGTGTCTGCTTCCCGTAACCGACGAGTACACGGACAGCCGCAGCGTCATGATCAAGCGTGCCAGGAAGGTCTAGATGTTGTACTTTATCTGTTTATAAGCACCTTTATCATCTGAGTGTTTCATGCATTAGCCTATGTGTCGTAATTATCTGTTTTGTCTGAAATATTTCTTTTAAGAACCCATTAACCTGATTGCTTTTTTAGTGGCTATTTGCTTATGTATGTAAACTAGTTCACTTGTCCATAAAAAAAACTAGTTCACTCGGCTTCCGTGCTTTGAATCTCCTTCCTCCCAACATATTCCCCTCCTGAGGTGGACCAAGCAGGTCTCTGAATTTTCTCCCACTTTCTTTTTCGATGTAAACTGAGTTTTCTCCAGTACTTTCCCCTAGAACCAACTCAACTGTCCCACGTCTAGCCTAAAAAATAATAATACCCCACTTACTATTAACTCATCAAATTAAAATGATATTTTAATTAGTAAGTTGAAAGTTCTTACAAAATAATAATAATAATTGTTTATATATAACTTGGCAAGTTAACTCCTAGTGATTGCGTACATAAGCTTGCAAAGATTTTACTGACATGCAATCATGTGTTTATGTTTTTATGACATTTCTCCGTCTAGCCCAACATGATATTTTCACCCAGCCCAGCAAGTCCACGGATTTCGAGAAAAATGCAACTGGGATTTAAACGGGCTGCATAGATGCTACATCATTGTTTCACCCAGCCCACCAAATGGACTAAAAAAACGTTCCCCCCGCTGATAGGTCGGACCCACTAGCTATATCTTCGCACGCAAGGAAGTGCCTCCTTATTACGCACAAAAAAATGAATACCCCCTGCTAGCTGGGACCCACCATAGGGGGAGGATGACTTGTGGGCCAACAAAGTTGATGGGGACGGAGGGCTTTGTCAACTTAGTCAATATGAACGATTCTAGCGCCAGTGACCATATGATGTCCATCCAACGGCCGTAGTGCTTCTTCAATCTCTAGTCTTCTTGCTCCAGCCGCCCAAAGCAGCGCCAGTCGTGCCGCATGCTCCTGCCTCCTGTGGCCGGCTGTGCTGCCGCGGAGGCCTCACCACCCCCTACTATTCCCACCGCTGGCCAGGCCCTGTGGCGATGGCAGCCTCACACCACAGCCGAACCAGTGAACCCTCGTACTCCTCTCCATGCGGTCTTCCACTGCCGCGTCTTCCCCGGCTCCGCATTGTCCCCTTCCTAGGCCTTGCCGTCGTCCACTGCCGTGGTGCTCTCCACGCGGCGTGGTCAACGTGGTCAAGGAACGAGTTCCATCGGAAGAGTACTATACGTGGAGAGGCTGACAGCTGGGTCCATGGCCACAACCCAGTTTTTTTGTGATTTGCCAAGCAAGTCGCTATGTCACGCCTATTGGGCTGCAAATCTTTCAAGACGAGGAGAGCTTTCATTCGGCTGGCCGAGAAAATGACCCATCAGTAATGAGAAATGGGTTGTACATTTTTAAAACACATCAAACCGGCAATTAGTTTCAAATATATTTTTTTCATTTCAAGATTTTAAATTACATTAATTTTTATGCATGGAGAATTTGTTGGATTTTATATTGATATACATTTATTTTTAAAATCAGTTTGAATGTGAGTCGAAATTTCGGGATTAAAAACAGTTCGGACTGCACCGAAATATGCAAAATTTCGTATAATTTTTTAACCGTAGCCACAATTTGGGCTGTAATGCTAACAAAAAGAATATGGGCTCCAAAAAAACCCTTAAGAATTAGCAAATGGGCTGAAAATTATTAGAAATAATGGCAGATGGGCTGTATGCTGTTTTCCACAGATTTGAGGCTTTCCTAAGAAAAAGGTTGACGCACAAGCAGTGACTGTTGGATGTCCATCCAACGGCCGTCGTGCTTCTTAAATCTCCGCTCTTCCTGCTCCAGCCGCTCAAACAAGCGCCGGCGGGACTGCCTGCTCCCTCCTCCCCGCAGCTGGCTGTGCTACCGCACAGGCGTCACTGCCCCACCGTACTCCCATCGCTGGCCTAGCTATCCCTCTACTCACCCACACTTGCTGTTATTCTCCGGCGACGGCAGACGAACCAGTAAACCCTCGTATAGTCGTACTCCCCTCCGCATGGTAAACAACTGCCGAGTCTTCCCTGCCTCCGTGTCATTCCCTTCCTAGGCCTCGTCGTCGTCCACCGCCCTGGTGCTCTCGGCACGGCCTGGTCAACGTGGTCAATGACTGACATGCATCTGAAGTGGACTGTATGTGGAGAGGCCGACAGCTGGGTCCACGGCCGCACGCAAGGAAATGCCTCCTTATTACGTGCAAAATAGTGATTCCTCCACCTGACATCAGGGACCCACCAAAAGGGCCTCTGTATTTCGCGAAAAAAACGTTACCACCGCTGAGTGCTCGGACCCACCAGCTATATCTTCGCACGCAAGTAAGTGCCTCCTTATTACGCACAAAAAAGATGAATACTCCCCTTGTTAGCTGGGACCCAGTATAGTGGCAGGCTGACTTGTGGGCATACTAAGTTGACGGGGATGGAGGGCTTTGTCAACTTAGTCAATATGCACAATTTTAGCTCCAGTGACCGTATGATGTCCATCCAACAGCCGTAGTGCTTCTTCAACCTCTGGTCTTCTTGCTCCAGCTGCCCAAACCAGCGCCGGTCGTGCCTCGTGCTCCTGCCTCCCGTGGCCGGCTGCGATGCGGCGGAGGCCTCACCGCCCCTACTACTCCCACCGCTGGCCAGGACATCCCTCTACTCACCCACACCCCCTGTTATTCTGCGGCAACGGCAGCCTCACACCGCAGCCGAACCAGTGAACCCTCGTACTCCTCTCCGCACGGGCTTCCACTGCCGCGTCTTCCCCGGCTCCGCGTCGTCCCCTTCCTAGGCCTCATCGTCGTCCACCGCCCTGGTGCTCTCGGCGCGGCGTGGTCAACGTGGTCAAGGAACGGCTTCCATCGGACATGGACTGTACGTGGAGAGGCTGACAGCTGGGTCCACGGCGACAGCAAGGAAGTGCCTCCTTATTACGTACAAAATAATTATTCCTCCACCTGACAGCGGGGACCCACCGGACGGGCCACCGTATTTCGCCCCCCTGATTGCTGCAACCCTCCAGCTACATCTTCGCATGCAAGGAAGTGCCTGACAGTCGGGACCCACCTGGTCGAAGCATACGTAGCGTTGTCATTCTGGTCGCGAACGTGTACGTACATATATACTGGTGGATGTAGAGGCCCGCACGTGTCGTAGTAGAGGCGGCCAGGGTGCAAGAAAGAAAATACGGCCACGTATGTGTACATACGGGCGGGGTCTCGAACGCCTACTCGCGCATACGTACGGCCAAGGCTTGTGTACATGGCTGGGTCGGAACAGAGAAACAACGTCGTCGTCGTGTTCATGGGGAGGCAACGGAATGCATGGTCGTGTTCATCGGGAGGGCTTGGACGGAACAGGTGATGGAAACGAGGCCTAGCGTATCGCAGAACGGAGGAAACGGCCTTGTGTTCGACCGGCCACGTTCGAAATGGGATCCTGTTCATCGGGAGGGCTGTGGCGTACCGCAGAATAGAGGAAACGGACCTCCTACGGTCGAAACGGGGGTCGTGTTGATCAGGAGGGGTGTGGCATACCGCAAAACGGAGGAAACGGACCTCCTACGGTCGAAACGGGGGTCCTGTTGATCGGGAGGGGTGTGGCGTACCGCAAAACGGAGGAAACAGACTTGTGTTGGAGCGCTACGGTCGAAACGGGGGTCCTGTTCATCGGGAGGGGTGTGGCGTACCGCAAAACGGGACTCCACGGGATACTGTTCATCTCCATCGTCGACCCCCTCCAGCCTCCACGATCTACTGTTCATCCACCGTCGACCTCCTCCAGCCTCCACGGGCTCCTGTTCATCCAGCTTCCACCGCGCGCTACTCCACCGGCTACTGTTCAACCACCCCTCCACTGTCTACTATTCGTCCAGCCCTCCACACCACGGGGTCCTGTTCAACCACCCCTCCACGGGCACCCCTCCACCGTCTACTGTTCATCCTGCCCTCCACACCACGGGGTCATGTTCATCCACCCTTCCACGGGCACCCCTCCACCGTCTACTGTTCATCCAGCCCTCCACCACACCACGGGGTCCTGTTCATCCAGAGGCAACGCCACCGCTCACTATTCATCCACCCCCCCCACACACACACAACGCTCACTGTTCATCCCATCGACCAGCTTCAGTTAGCAGCAGTAGCCAAGGAATCGCTCGATCGGGTTCAGTTAACAGCCATCGATCGATCGCTCGGGTTCAGTAACGCGTAGCCTGCAGTGCAATCGCTCGGGTTCAGTCAGAGCCCAACGCCTCGCTCGGGTTCAGTTAGAGCCAACGCCTCGCACACACGCGCGTACGTGTACGAGAGAAACGCGCGTCGCTCGGCCCCCGACCTCCCACCGTAACCGGGAACTCCCCGAAATTTTCCTCCCCCTCCCTTCTACCACGGTTTTTTCCGTCATGGACGGCCCAAAGAATGTCATGCAGCTGCGTCTCCGGCCCGCCCAGGACGAAAAGCCCATTTTCTGTCATGATTTTTTTCATAGAAGTTGGAGCCCACCACATCTATGATGATACCGGGTTTTGTCACAATTATCGTCATAGAAGTGTCATATGTATGACAAAAAAAATTCATTCAACCCAAAATGTCACGGATGTGTCTTTTTTTGTAGTGAATACTTATGCCTATTCTCTCTTATTTGACAAGGTTTACATAAGGAGGGAGAATGCCAGCAGCTGGAATTCAGGGCTGGAAAAGGAGCAAATATTAGAGACCTATTCTGCACAACTCCAAAAGTCCTGAAACTCCACGGAACATCTAGTTGAAAATAATAAAAAATCCTTGCCAAAGGTGAAGACCAGGGGGGCCACACCCTGTCCACGAGGGTGGGGACGCCCCCCCTAGGGCGCGCCCCTACCTAGTGGGCCCCCTGTTGGCTCTCCGATGCCCATCTTCTGCTATATGAGGTCTTTCGTCGAGGAAAAAAAAATGAGAAGCAACCTTTCGGGACGAAACTCCGCCGCCACGAGGCGGAACCTTGGCGGAACCAATCTAGGGCTCCGGCAGAGCTGTTCTGCCGGGGAAACTTCCCTCCGGGAGTGGGAAATCATCGCCATCGTCATCACCAACGCTCCTCTCATCGGGAGAGAGCAATCTCCATCAACATCTTCACTAGCACCATCTCATCTCCAAACACTAGTTCATCTCTTGTATCCAATTCTTGTCTCCAAGTCCGGGATTGGTGCTAGTAGGTTGCTAGTAGTGTTGATTACTCCTTGTAGTTGATGCTAGTTGGTTTATTTGGTGGAAGATCATATGTTCAGATCCTTTATGCATATTATTACCCCTCTGATTATGAACATGAATATGCTTTGTGAGTAGTTACGTTTGTTCCTGAGGACACGGGAGAAGTCTTGCTATTAGTAGTCATGTGAATTTGGTATTCGTTCGATATTTTGATGAGATGTATGTTGTCTAGCCTCTAGTGGTGTTATGTGAACGTCGACTACATAACACTTCTCCATTCTTTGGGCCTAGAGGAAGACATTGGGAAGTAATAAGTAGATGATGGGTTGCTAGAGTGATAGAAGCTAAAACCCTAGTTTATGTGTTGCTTCGTAAGGGGCTGATTTGGATCCATATGTTTCATGCTATGGTTAGGTTTACCTTAATACTTTTGTTGTAGTTGCGTATGCTTGCAATAGAGGTTAATCATAAGTGGGATGCTTGTTCAAGTAAGAATAGCACCCAAGCACCGGTCCACCCACATATCAAATTATCAAAGTACCGAACGCGAATCATATGAACATGATGAAAACTAGCTTGACGATATTCCCATGTGTCCTCGGGAGTGCTTTTCCTTATATAAGAGTTTGTCCAGGCTTGTCCTTTGCTACAAAAAGGATTGGGCCACCTTGCTGCACTTTATTTACTTTTGTTACTTGTTTCTCGTTACAAATTATCCTATCACAAAACTATCTGTTCCCGCTTATTTCAGTACTTGCAGAGAATACCTTGCTGAAAACCGCTTATCATTTCCTTCTGCTCCTCGTTGGGTTCGACACTCTTACTTATCGAAAGGACTATGATAGATCCCCTATACTTGTGGGCCATCAAGACTCTTTTCTGGCGCCGTTGCCGGGGAGCGAAGCGCCTTTGGTAGGTGGAATTTGGTAAGGAAAAATTTATATAGTGTGATGAAATTTACTGTCACTTGTTACTATGGAAAGTAATCCTGTGAGGGGCTTGTTCGGGGTATCTTCACCCCGACCAGTAGAGCAAAGAGTTGCACCTCAACCTACTGAACCTACTGAAAATGAAAATATTCCTTTTGAATTTCCTTCGGGTATGATGGAAAAACTGCTAGATAATCCTTTTGCAGGAGATGGAACCAAGCATCCTGATGAGCACCTAATATATGTGGATGAGGTTTGTGGATTATTTAAGCTTGCAGGTATACCCGACGATGTTGTTAAGAAGAAGGTCTTCCCTTTATCTTTGAAGGGAGATGCATTGACATGGTATAGGCTATGTGATGATACGAGATCATGGAACTATAGAAGATTGAAATTGGAATTTCATCAAAAGTATTATCCTATGCATCTTGTTCATCGTGATCGCAATTATATATATATATAATTTTTGGCCTCGAGTAGGAGACATCATCACTCAAGCTTGGGGGAGGCTTAAATCAATGTTATATTCATGCCCCAATCATGAGCTTCCAAGAGAAACAATTATTCAAAATATTTATGCTCGGCTATCTGAAAACAATCGCACCATGCTCGATACTTCTTGTGCCGGCTCTTTTATGATGAAGACTATTGAATTTAAATGGGAATTGTTGTTAGAATTAAACGCAACTCTGAAGATTGGGATCTCGACGAGGGTAAGGAGTCAGGTATGACACCTAAGTTTGATTGTTTTAAATCTTTTATGGATACCGATATTTTCCATAAGTTTAGCACTAAATATGGACTTGACTCTGAGATAGTAGCTTCTTTTTGTGAATATTTTGCTACTTATGTTGATCTCCCCAAGGAGAAGTGGTTTAAATATCATCCTCCCATAGAAGTAAAGTAGCTTCACCTATTAAAGTTGAAGAAAAGATTGTCACTTATAATGATCCTATTGTTCCTACTTCTTATGTTGAGACACCACCTTTCCCTGTTAGAATAAAGGATCATGCTAAAGCTTTAACTGTGGTTCGTAAAAGCAATATTAGAACTTATACACCTCCTAAGCAAGTTAAAGTTGAACCTAATGTTGCTATTGTTAAAGATCTCTTGGCTGATAATATTGATGGGCATGTTATTGAGTTTTGTGGTGAAACTGCTAGAATTGCTAAACCCGGTGCTAAAGATAAACATAGACCTATGGTTGGCGTGCCATTTTATTTCCGCTAAAATAGGAGATCATTGTTATCATGGCTTATGTGATATGGGTGCTAGTGCTAGTGTTATACCTACTACCTTATATGAAGAAATTAAGCATGAAATTGCACCTGCTGAGATAGAAGATATTGATGTTACAATTAAGCTTGCCAATAGGGATACTATTTCCGCAATGGGAATTGTTAGAGATGTTGAAGTATTGTGTGGGAAAACTAAATATCCTGCTGATTTTCTTGTTCTTGGTTCTGTAACGCCCGGGTAAATAAGCTACAGTGAACCTCTGCTAATGATGCCACGTCACCTCGATTACTGTTCCTAGTCTCGTGCTAGTTCGAAACTGATTCGAATTCAAATTCAAAATCAACCAGGGGATAAAAACTTTTCAAAATTTTAAACAAAAATGTTCGGGGTGTGCAAAAAAATGCCTAGGAATTTATGGTGTGGGATCCATGCCTTTATAAAAGACCTAAATACTTAAAATGAATTAAAACAGAAAAGAAAATAAATAAAGAAAAGAAAATACAAAAAAACAGAAAACAAACAAAAAAAAGGACCCCCCCCACTGGGCCAGACGGCCCAGCCGGCCAGGCCACCCACCAGCCCAACTGGGCAAAGGCCCAACTGGCCGGCCCACCCCAATCCCTTAACCCCCTCACGCCGGAACCCTAACCCATCCCATCGCCCCACTTCCCCCCCCACTCCCCACGTCTCCCTCTCGTTCCCCCCCTCTCTCGTGGATCTGGATCGGGGGCAACCGACGCCCCGATCCCGTCGCCCCCGACCCCGGCACGCCCGAACCCGCCGCCTCGTCCCTGCGCCCCGTCTACGCCGTCGTCTCGCCTCCTCACGTCCTCCTCGTCCCGAGCCGAGGCCGCCATTCCGGCGCCGCGCCCTCGACCCCGTCACCCCGCCGCACTCGTCGCCGGCGACCCGAACGCCGCCCCCTTCCTCGTCCTCCTCCTCGAGCTCGAGACCGCTGCCCCGTTCCCTGCACCTTCCGTGAGCACCCCCCCCCTCTCTCCCCGTCCCCGTTGCCCGTTCCGGCCACCGTGCCGCCAAGCCCCGCCCCTGTGCGCTGCCGGCGTCGACTGCGCACGCAAGGCCGCTCCCGCCTGCTCGACCTGCTCTTCACGCCCGGTCGTGCCCTATGCATGTGCACACTCGCCGCTGCCCCGTGCTGAAGCTCCGCGTGCGCCGTGCTCGCCCACCGGTCGCCCGCGCCGTCCGCGGCTTGCGCGTGTCCGCCCCCTTGCTCGCGATGCTCCCCTCGCCCCGATCGCTGTTGCGTCCGCCGCCGCTTGCCGTCCCGCCATTTGCCCGCGCCCTGCCTTCGTTCCCTGCCCCGGCGCCACCCCGACGTGGCCTCGCCGCTGCCGCTGTCATCCCAGGCGGCCGGGCTTGCCGTGCCCGTGGCCGGCGCCCCCTGCCCATCTGGGCATTTGCCAATCGGGCTGGGTGCCTGCGCCCGTAACCCGCGCGCCCGAATCGCTGTGGCCCTTTGGGCCACTGACATGTGGGGCCCGGCCCCAGAATGTTAAAAAAAAGAGAGAGCAAAAAAAAGGAATTAAAAAAATTAATTAATAATTAATTAATTAATTAATTAATTAATTAATTAGTGAATTAATTAACTTAATTAATCTTGTTTAGTTAACCTAATTAAGTATTGTGAGTTAATTAAACTGTGATTAGATTAGTTAGATCCTAATTAGAGTAAACAGTGTATGACATGCGGGACCCAGACGTCAGATTGACCCAGTCAACACCCTGTTGACTG
Source organism: Triticum urartu (assembly GCF_003073215.2). NCBI lineage: Eukaryota > Viridiplantae > Streptophyta > Magnoliopsida > Poales > Poaceae > Triticum > Triticum urartu. The sequence continues at coordinate 37,472,058 of NC_053026.1, forward strand.
CTGATGTCATGCTGACGTCATGATGACGTCAGCAGACACTATTCTGGATAATGTTGATTAAATTAATTAAATAAATCCTAAAATTGATTTAAATCTTTTAAAATTAATATAAAATAAACCGTAGCTCGGATCGGAAAACTTTGTACATGAAAGTTGCTCAGAACGGCGAGACGATTCCGGATACGCAACCCGTTCGTCCGCCACACCTCCCTAACCTATCGAACTCGCAACTTTCCCCCTCTGTTTCATCTGTCCGAAAACGCGAAACACCGGGGATACTTTCCCGGATGTTTCCCCCCTTCACCAGTATCACCTCATACCGCGATAGGGCACCACTAGCACCGATACTTGTCATGTCATACATCGCTATGCATCTGTTTGCTTAAATATTTATTGTTTCTTCCCCCTCTTCTCTCGCTAGACACCGAGACCGACGCCGCTGCTACCCAGTACGACTACGGTGTTGACGACCCCTCTCTCTTGCCATAGCAACCAGGCAAGCCCCCCCTTTGATCACCAGATATCGCCTACTCTTCTCTATACTGCTTGCATTAGAGTAGTGTAGCATGTTACTGCTTCCCGTTAATCCTATACTGATGCATAGCCTGTCCTTGCTACTACTGTTGTTACCTTTACCTGCAATCCTAATGCTTAGTATAGGATGCTAGTTTATCATCAGTGGCCCTACATCCTTGTCCGTCTGCCATGCTATACTATCGGGCCGTGATCACTCGGGAGTTGATCACGGGTTTATACTATATACTTTATACATGATACATGTGGTGACTAAAGACGGGTCGGCTTGAGGAGCACCCGCGAGTGGAGTTTTGAGGCGGAGCGGCAGGGCAGGTTCCGACCACCTAGGAGAGAGGTGGGCCTGGCCCTGGTCGGCGTTCGCGGATACATAACACGCTTAACGAGATCTGGGTATTTGATCTGAGTCTGGCCATTTGGTCTATACGCACTAACCATCTACGCGGGAGTAGTTATGGGTATCCCGGCGTCGTGGTATCAGCCGAAGCCTTCTTGACGTCAGCGACGGAGCGGCGCGCGCTGGATTGGACAGGAACGCCACTAGGCTAGGTCTGCTTCCGGCCGCCCACGCAACGTGCAGGTGTGCTAAGGGCGATGGGCCCAGACCCCTGGGCGCTTAGGTTTAGACCGGCGTGCTGACCTCTCTGTTGGTCTAGGTGGGGCTGCGACATGTTGATCTTCCGAGGCCGGGCATGACCCAGGAAAGTGTGTCCGACCAAATGGGATCGAGCGTGTTGGGGTATGTGGTGCACCCCTGCAGGGAAGTTAATCTATTCGAATAGCCGTGATCTTCGGTAACAGGACGATTTGGAGTTGTACCTTGACCTTATGACAACTAGAACCGGATACTTAATAAAACACACCCTTCCAAGTGCCAGATACAACCGGTGATCGCTCTCTCACAGGGCGACGAGGGGAGGATCATCGGTTAGGGTTATGCTATGCGATGCTACTTGGAGGTCTTCAATCTACTCTCTTCTATATGCTGCAAGACGGAGGCTGCCAGAAGCGTAGTCTTCGAAAGGATTAGCTATCCCCCCTCTTATTCTGGCTTTTTGCAGTTCAGTCCACCGATATGGCCCTTTACACATTTACCCATGCATATGTAGTGTAGCTTCTTGCTTGCGAGTACTTTGGATGAGTACTCACGGTTGCTTTCTCCCTCTTTTCCCCCTATCCCTTCTACCTGGTTGTCGCAACCAGATGTTGGAGCCCAGGAGCCAGACGCCACCTTCGACGACGACTCCTATTGCACCGGAGGTGCCTACTAACTACGTGATGCCCGCTGACGACGACTAGGAGTAGTTAGGAGGATCCCAGGCAGGAGGCCTGCGCCTCTTTCGATCTGTATCCAAGTTTGTGCTAGCCTTCTTAAGGCAAACTTGTTTAACTTATGTCTGTACTCAGATATTGTTGCTTCCGCTGACTCGTCTATGATCGAGCTCTTGTATTCGAGCCCTCGAGGCCCCTGGCTTGTAATATGATGCTTGTATGACTTATTTTATTTGTAGAGTTGTGTTGTGATATCTTCTCGTGAGTCCCTGATCTTGATCGTACACGTTTGCGTGTATGATTAGTGTACGGTCAAATCGGGGGCGTCACAAGTTGGTATCAGAGCCGACTGCCTGTAGGAATCCCCTTTCCAACTCCTTGGCCGAAGTTGAGTCTAGTCGATGAAAACTGTTTTTCTAACATGGCTGTGTGCCTTACGGGCCCACGTCGCCATCGGGTGGTACTAGGATCTTTTACTCCTCGACCTTTACTCTGGGACTCTGAACTCTCTTCTACTCGGGTTAAATGAATTTACTAACTCTGACACTAGGATCCCGTTACGACATTCACCCCATAGTTGGATAAGCCCTAGTTATTCTTTAGAATTGTATTTGAACATTATCCACATTGTCATTTGACTCCTGTGAAAACATCTGTGTTTTCAGATGGAACCCACGAGGCAGGTCGTGCGCCACACGACGGCCATTGGTGCCTCAGGATCACCTGCTGTGTTGGCTGAGATGATGACCTATCTGGGTTATCGCTGGCACCCTGAGTTCACCGTCTATGAGGAGTATCAGGACTTCAACCAGGAGCAGTACCGTGCCATCGTCCACCTCTACTCTCGAGAGTATGACTCCACTACCGTGCTGCACACTGCTCATGGTGTTGGAGTGACTATCGATATGGCGGTCCACGATGCTGCTTATGCTGCTCTGACACGTCTCCGTGGCGAGTATCAGGAGTTGGACACCTCCCCCTTCAGGCACATTGCTATCGCATCCGATGTTGGTGCGGAGGGATACTACACTGCTACCTACTCCACTATCACCTGAGAGCCATTCTACCATCAGAACCTGGTTCTGCATGCTGATGGGCTGGATAGAGCTAACCGAGCTCTTCGCCACGAGTTGTACACCACCCGTCAGCACCTGTATCGTGCTCTGACGCTGTTGCACCCCTCTGTCCGCTCTGGTGATCTGTCGCGTTCTGCGATCTACCCTGCTCGGACCGTGATGCCCCAGGGCGTCGGCTAGCCAGATGTGGGAGGCTACTCTCCTGCATTGGGCCCTCTCCTGCCACCTGCGCATCGGGTTCCGCACCAGAGTATCCGCGGACCCCAGGCTACTCGCGTGGAGGTCTTCCCTTCGCGTCACTACCAGCTGTCGGGCTACACCTACCTCCGCAATACCGCATGGGACTGACGTAGACTTGCTTATTAGTGTTAGATGCATTCGCCGCGAGCCTGTGTGCCGCCTATGATGTCTTAGCCTATGTACCGAACTCTGTGTAACGAACTCTATGCTGATCTCTTTTGTAAGATATGCCGACTACTATGTAGTATCTATCGTGCTACGTTCATTGTGCATGTTTCATCATGAATGATTCTTGTTTTTGCAATTCCTCAATGCTGAACTACCCCTGTTAAATATTAGCAGGATGGTTAGAACAGGTGGTCGTGGTCGTGGTTGCAACGCCCCACCACCGCCTGAGTACATGGCTGGTATGATCCAACAGCTTGAGATGAATCGCCAGTTCATGGAGAATATGATGGCTCAGTTTCCTCACCCCAATATGAACCAGCAGCCAACCCTAGTGACTCTGCAGGATTTCATGCGCCTGAACCCAACTGTGTACCGCAGCTCAACTCAGCCTCTGGATGCTGATGACTGGCTCCGTGACATCACCTATGAGATGTAGTCTGCTGATGTAGCCCCTGCCAGCTATGTCACCTTTGCTTCCTTCTTCCTGAAGGGACCCGCAGCTCAATGGTGGGACAGCCACAGGCGTACTCTGCCAGCTGGAACAATCATCACCTGGCCAGACTTCCAAGCTGCCTTCCGTGCTCGCTTCATTCCTCAGGGAGTTATGGACTGGAAGAAGCGTGAGTTCCGCAACCTCACCCAAGGCAACAGAACTGTGGAAGCTTATCAGCGGGAGTTTCTGGACTTTTCCCGCTATGCTGAAGAGGACATTGCAACTGATGCACGCAGACAGGAGAAGTTCCGGGATGGCCTTCAAGCTGACATCAAGCTCGCACTTCTAGTGCATGACTTTGCTGATTTCGCCACTCTGGTGAACAAAGCCATCAATGTCGAAACTGGTCTGCAGGAATACCAGAGCTCTCACAAGCGCAGCCGTGACACGGGCTCATCTTCGGGCCCGTCCTTACAGAAGCGCAAGATATGGATTCCCAACAGCATGTACCAGCCGAATGCACCTGCCCCAAGGCAGTCCTATGCTGCACCTCGTCCGCCTATGGCTCCAACTAGGCAGCCAAGGCTTCCAGCTCCACCACCCCAAGCTCCTGTTCCTACTCCCGAGAATGGTTTGTGCTTCAGGTGTGGACAACCAGGGCACCGTGCTAGGGAATGCAACCAGAAACAGAATCAACTGGCCCTTCCAGCAATTGGCCGTGGAAGCAACCAGCCTCGCAACAACAGTGCCAAGTCTTATGGTCGTGTTCATGCCAACCACGTTGACCTGAGCGAAGCTCAAGACCAGCCTGCTACTGTGATGGGTACCCTCCTCGTAAATTCAGTACCAGCATCCGTTTTATTTGATACAGGTGCATCGCATTCATTCATGTCAGAAGGGTGTTTGCATGCTTGCACGACATTAAATGTGAGAACATGGATGCTTCACTATTAGTACACACCCCTGCGGGCCAATGTCGAACGTCCATGATTTGCAACGACGTCCCTGTAGAAATTGAAGGACTGGAATTCCTTGTCTCTCCCATCGTACTGAAGTCCTGTAGCATTGATCTCATTCTGGGAATGAATTGGTTAAAAGCGCATACTGCTTCTATAGTTTGCGCCACTAAGGTCGTCCATCTGCTACACCCTTCTGATGAAATAATAGCTTACCAAGCTCATCTAGTTCAGAACGCCGAGGCACGACTTTATGCCTTGAATGCGTTGAACGCTGCACCACTCGAGGGCATTGAAAACATTCCCGTCGTTCGTGAATTCCAAGATGTCTTCCCAGAAGAACTTCCAGGGATTCCCCCTGCTAGAGCTGTCGATTTCATCATCGACTTGAAACCCGGCACTACCCCTATAGCTAAACGACCCTACAAGATGCCGCCGCATGAACTCATTGAGCTTAAGGAGGAAATCGACAAATCTCTTACCAAAGGTTTCATTCGCCCAAGTTGCTCTCCTTGGGGAGCACCTTCTCTCTTTGTTAGGAAGAAGGATGGGACAAACCGATTGGTCCAAGACTACCGTCCTATAAACCAAGCTACCATCCAGAATAAATACCCTCTTCCTCGGATCAATGATCTTTACGATCAACTGGCTGGTTCATCAGTGTTCTCCAAACTTGACTTAAGATTGGGTTACCACCAGATCCGTGTTCGTGAGGAGGACATCCCAAAAACCGCCTTCGTGACTCGGTATGGATCATATGAGTACACCGTCATGTCATTCGGCTTAACGAATGCTCCCGCCACCTTCTCTCGTCTGATGAATTATATATTCATGGATTACCTCGACAAGTTCGTCGTGGTTTATCTGGACGATATCCTTGTATTTTCCAAGAACGAGGAAGAACATGCTGGACATCTGCGTCTTGTGCTAGAGAAGCTTCGAGAACATCAATTGTATGCTAAGTATTCCAAGTGTGAATTCTGGCTCCCCGAAGTAACCTATCTTGGGCATGTCATCTCCAAGGATGGTATTGCCGTCAACCCTGAACGAGTTCAGGCTATTCTCGATTGGACTCCTCCGAAGAACGTCAAGCAAGTCCAAAGTTTCCTCGGTCTCGCCAGCTACTGCCGTCGATTCGTCGAGAACTTCTCCAAGATTGCCAGGCCCCTGACTAATCTGTTGCATAAGGGTGTCAAGTTTGACTGGACAGACAAGTGTCAGGAAAGTTTCCAGGCGCTCAAAGACAAGTTGACTTCTGCCCCCGTACTTGCTCCACCTGATACTAAGAAGGACTTCGTCATTTACTGCGACGCTTCCCGTCAAGGATTAGGCTGTGTCCTAATGCAAGAGCGCAGAGTGATTACTTATGCCTCTCGTCAACTGCGCCCTCACGAAGAAAACTACCCGGTTCACGACCTCAAGCTTGCTGCTGTCATTCATGCACTGAAGCAGTGGCGACATTACCTTCTCAGTAATCGTTGCGAGATCTTCACCGACCATCAAAGTCTGAAGTATCTGTTTACTCAGCCAGATTTGAACCTACACCAGCAAAGATGGATGGAGACTGTTGCAGACTTTGACGTGGGTATATCCTATACCCCCGACAAGGCTAATGTAATGGCTGATGCCTTGAGCCGCAAGTCTTACTGCAACCACCTCCAGGTCCACAAAGTTCAGCCCTCGCTTACCGAAGAATTTAGAAGGCTGAACCTCCATATTGTTCCTCCGGGATCACTCGCTCCCCCTCCCGAAGATTTCCCCAAACGGAACCTCCATGTTGTTTCCAAGGGTTCTCTCAATACCCTGGTTGCGAAACCAGATCTTGTGGACACCATTAAATGGATACAGAAATGTGACGATGAAGTCCTCAAGATTAAGCGCGACCTCAAAAGGGGAAAGCCCTCATTCTTCACGATCGCCGACGATGGCGCCTTGTATTTCAAAGGCCGCCTAGTGGTACCATGTTCGAAGAAAAACCTGGATAAGACTAAGAGGGTTATGCAAGAAGCTCATGATACGCCTCTGTCCATCCATCCTGGTAGTACAAAGATGTACCAGGATATTCGTCAAAGATTCTGGTGGTCTAATATGAAGCAGGACATTGCTCGTTATGTTGCTGAGTGTGACGTTTGTCGCCGAATCAAAGCAGAGCATCAAAGGCCTGCTGGAACTCTGCAACCTATCTCTATTCCTGAATGGAAATGGGACCATGTTGAAATGGACTTCGTCACTGGATTTCCCAAATCGCAGAAAGGTAATGATGCTATTCTTGTCGTCATTGACCGGCTTTCCAAAGTTGCCCATTTTCTGGCGGTCAAAGAGACAATCACTGCTAGTCAGCTAGCTACTCTCTACATGGCCAGAATTGTTTCACTTCACGGTATTTCACTGGTTATCAGTTCAGACCGTGGCAGCTTATTCACTTCAAGGTTTTGGGCGAGTTTCCAAGAAGCTATGGGAACTCATCTGTCGTTCAGTACTGCGTTTCATCCGCAGTCACAAGGGCTAGTTGAACGTGTCAACCAAGTTCTCGAAGACATGCTTCGAGCTTGTGTAATCTCATTCGGCAAGAAATGGGAGGAATCTCTTCCATATGCCGAGTTCTCTTATAATAATAGCTATCAAGCTAGTCTGAAGATGTCCCCCTTCGAAGTGCTTTATGGACGAAAGTGTCGAACCCCTCTGAACTGGTCAGAAACTGGGGAACGCCCACTCTTCGGTCCGGATATTATCCAACAGGCCGAAGAACAAGTTCGCATTATTCGCGAGAATCTCAAGACTGCTCAGTCACATCAGAAAAGTCAGTATGACCGTCATCACCAAGACATGGTCTATCAACCTGGCGAAAAGGCTTATCTTCGAGTTACACCAATGAAGGGTGCTCACCGCTTCGGGATCAAAGGCAAGCTAGCTCCTCGCTATATCGGTCCCTTCACTATTCTCGAAAGGCGTGGAAAGGTGGCATATCAACTGGAGCTCCCGCCGAACCTTTCTCAGGTTCACGATGTGTTCCATGTGTCACAACTCTGCCGTTGCTTCAAGGATCCAATCCGAGCGGTGGATCATGAAGTGCTCGAATTGCAACAGGACCTCTCTTATAAAGAGCATCCGGTCCGCATTCTTGACCAAGCTGAACGCCGCACACGTCAGAAGGCGATCAAATTCCTCAAAGTCCAGTGGTCGAATCACTCTGAAGACGAAGCCACTTGGGAACGCGAGGACCGCCTGCGTGACGAATACCCCGCACTATTTCCTTCTATCTCCTAAAATCTCGGGACGAGATTTCTTGTAGTGGAGGAGTTTTGTAACGCCCGGGTAAATAAGCTACAGTGAACCTCTGCTAATGATGCCACGTCACCTCGATTACTGTTCCTAGTCTCGTGCTAGTTCGAAACTGATTCAAATTCAAATTCAAAATCAACCAGGGGATAAAAACTTTTCAAAATTCAAAACAAAAATGTTCGGGGTGTGCAAATAAATGCCTAGGAATTTATGGTGTGGGATCCATGCCTATATAAAAGACCTAAATACTTAAAATGAATTAAAACAGAAAAGAAAATAAATAAAGAAAAGAAAATACAAAAAAACAGAAAACAAACAAAAAAAAGGACCCCCCCCCACTGGGCCAGACGGCCCAGCCGGCCAGGCCACCCACCAGCCCAACTGGGCAAAGGCCCAACTGGCCGGCCCACCCCACTCCCTTAACCCCCTCACGCCGGAACCCTAACCCATCCCGTCGCCCCAATTCCCCCCCCCCACTCCCCACGTCTCCCTCTCGTTCCCCCCCTCTCTCGTGGATCTGGATCGGGGGTAACCGACGCCCCGATCCCGTCGCCCCCGACCCCGGCACGCCCGAACCCGCCGCCTCGTCCCTGCGCCCCGTCTACGCCGTCGTCTCGCCTCCTCACGTCCTCCTCGTCCCGAGCCGAGGCCGCCATTCCGGCGCCGCGCCCTCGACCCCGCCGCCCCGCCGCACTCATCGCCGGCGACCCGAACGCCGCCCCCTTCCTCGTCCTCCTCCTCGAGCTCGAGACCGCTGCCCCGTTCCCTGCACCTTCCGTGAGCACCCCCCCCCTCTCTCCCCGTCCCCGTTGCCCGTTCCGGCCACCGCGCCGCCAAGCCCCGCCCCTGTGCGCTGCCGGCGTCGACTGCGCACGCAAGGCCGCACCAGCCTGCTCGACCCACTCCTCACGCCCGGCCGTGCCCTATGCATGTGCACACTCGCCGCTGCCCCGTGCTGAAGCTCCGCGTGCGCCGTGCTCGCCCACCGGTCGCCCGCGCCGTCCACAGCTTGTGCGTGTCCGCCCCCTTGCTCGCGATGCTCCCCTCGCCCCGATCGCTGTTGCGTCCGCCGCCGCTCGCCGCCCCGCCATTTGCCCGCGCCGCGCCTTCTTTCCCTGCCCCGGCGCCACCCCGACGTGGCCTCGCCGCTGCCGCTGTCGCCCCAGGCGGCCAGGCTTGCCGTGCCCGTGGCCGGCGCCCCCTGCCCATCTGGGCATTTGCCAATCGGGTTGGGTGCCTGCGCCTGTAACCCGCGCGCCCGAATCGCTGTGGCCCTTTGGGCCACTGACATGTGGGGCCCGGCCCCAGAACGTTAAAAAAAAGAGAAAGCAAAAAAAAAGGAATTAAAAAAATTAATTAATAATTAATTAATTAATTAATTAGTGAATTAATTAACTTAATTAATCTTGTTTAGTTAACCTAATTAAGTATTGTGAGTTAATTAAACTGTGATTAGATTAGTTAGATCCTAATTAGAGTAAACAGTGTATGACATGCGGGACCCACACGTCAGATTGACCCAGTCAACACCCTGTTGACTGCTGACGTCATGATGACGTCAGCAAACACTATTCTGGATAATGTTGATTAAATTAATTAAATAAATCCTAAAATTGATTTAAATCTTTTAAAATTAATAAAAAATAAACCGTAGCTCGGATCGGAAAACTTTGTACATGAAAGTTGCTCAGAACGGCGAGACGATTCCGGATACGCAACCCGTTCGTCCGCCACACCTCCCTAACCTATCGAACTCGCAACTTTCCCCCTCTTTTTCATCTATCCGAAAACGCGAAACACCGGGGATACTTTCCCGGATGTTTCCCCCCTTCACCAGTATCACCTCATACCGCGATAGGGCACCCCTAGCACCGATACTTGTCATGTCATACATCGCTATGCATTTGTTTGCTTAAATATTTATTGTTTCTTCCCCCTCTTCTCTCGCTAGACACCGAGACCGACGCCGCTGCTACCCAGTACGACTACGGTGTTGACGACCCCTCTCTCTTGCCAGAGCAACCAGGCAAGCCCCCCCTTTGATCACCAGATATCGCCTACTCTTCTCTATACTGCTTGCATTAGAGTAGTGTAGCATGTTAATGCTTCCCGTTAATCCTATACTGATGCATAGCCTGTCCTTGCTACTACTGTTGTTACCTTTACCTGCAATCCTAATGCTTAGTATAGGGATGCTAGTTTATCATCAGTGGCTCTACATCCTTGTCCGTCTGCCATGCTATACTATCGGGCCGTGATCACTCGGGAGTTGATCACGGGTATATACTATATACTTTGTACATGATACATGTGGTGATTAAAGACGGGTCGGCTCGTAGGAGCACCCGTGAGTGGATCTTTGAGGTGGAGCGACAGGGCAGGTTCCGACCACCTAGGAGAGAGGTTGGCCTGGCCCTGGTCGGTGTTCGCGAATACTTAACACGCTTAACGAGATCTGGGTATTTGATCTGAGTCTGGCCATTTGGTCTATACGCACTAACCATCTACGCGGGACTAGCTATGGGTATCCCGGCGTCGTGGTATCAGCCAAAGGCTTCTTGACGTCAGCGACGGAGCGGCGCGCGCTGGATTGGACTGGAACGCCACCTAGGCTAGGTCTGCTTCCGGCCGCCCACGCAACGTGCAGGTGTGCTAAGGGCGATGGGCCCAGACCCCTGGCGCTTAGGTTTAGACCGGCGTGCTGACCTCTCTGTTGTGCCTAGGTGGGGCTGCGACGTGTTGATCTTCCGAGGCCGGGCATGACCCAGAAAGTGTGTCCGGCCAAATGGGATCGAGCGTGTTGGGATGTGGTGCACCCCTGCAGGGAAGTTAATCTATTCGAATAGCCGTGATCTTCGGTAACAGGACGACTTGGAGTTGTACCTTGACCTTATGACAACTAGAACCGGATACTTAATAAAACACACCCTTCCAAGTGCCAGATACAACCGGTGATCGCTCTCTCACAGGGCGACAAGGGGAGGATCATCGGTTAGGATTATGCTATGCGATGCTACTTGGAGGACTTCATCTACCTCTTCTACATGCTGCAAGAGGAGTGCCAGAAGCGTAGTCTTCGAAAGGACTAGCTATCCCCCCTCTTATTCCGGCATTTCTGCAGTTCAGTCCACCGATATGGCCCTTTACACATTTACCCATGCATATGTAGTGTAGCTTCTTGCTTGCGAGTACTTTGGATGAGTACTCACGGTTGCTTTCTCCCTCTTTTCCCCCTATCCCTTCTACCTGGTTGTCGCAACCAGATGTTGGAGCCCAGGAGCCAGACGCCACCTTCGACGACGACTCCTATTGCACCGGAGGTGCCTACTACTACGTGATGCCCGCTGACGACGACTAGGAGTAGTTAGGAGGATCCCAGGCAGGAGGCCTGCGCCTCTTTCGATCTGTATCCCAGTTTGTGCTAGCCTTCTTAAGGCAAACTTGTTTAACTTATGTCTGTACTCAGATATTGTTGCTTCCGCTGACTCGTCTATGATCGAGCTCTTGTATTCGAGCCCTCGAGGCCCCTGGCTTGTAATATGATGCTTGTATGACTTATTTTATTTGTAGAGTTGTGTTGTGATATCTTCCCGTGAGTCCCTGATCTTGATCGTACACGTTTGCGTGTATGATTAGTGTACGGTCAAATCGGGGGCGTCACAGGTTCCCCACAAGATAGCTTTTGTCCCATTATATTTGGTAGACCCTTCTTGAACACTGTTAATGCTAGACTAGACTGCGAAAAGAATGTTGTTACTATTGGCTTGGATGATATGATTCATGAGTTTAATTTCTCAAAATTTAGTAAACAACATCGTGAATTACCTAGTAAGGATGAAATTATTAGTCTTGCTTCTATTGCCGTACCTCCTAGTGATCCTTTAGAACATTATTTGCTAGACCATGAAAATGATATGTTTATGAATGAAAGAAGGGAAATAGATGAAATATTCATTAAACAGGAACCTATTCTGAAACACAATTTGCCTGTTGAAATCCTAGGGGATCCTCCTCCACCCAAGGGTGATCCCGTGTTTGAGCTTAAACCGTTGCCTGATAATCTTAAAAATGCTTATCTTGATGAAAAAAAGATATATCCTCTTATTATTAGTGCTAACCTTTCAGAGCATGAAGAAGAAAGACTATTGAAAACTCTAAAGAATCACCGTGCTGCTATTGGATATACTCTTGATGATCTTAAGGGCATTAGTCCCACTCTATGTCAACATAAAATAAATTTGGAAGCAGATGCCAAACCAGTTCGTGATCCTCAATGACGTCTGAATCCTAAAATGAAAGAAGTGGTAAGAAAAGAAATACTAATACTTCTGGAGGCAGGTATAATTTATCCCGTTGCTGATAGTCAGTGGGTAAGTCCTGTCCATTGTATCCCAAAGAAGGGAGGTGTTACTGTTGTTCCTAATGATAAAGATGAATTGATTCAGCAAAGAATTATTATAGGTTATAGGATGGTAATTGATTTCCATAAATTAAATAAGGCTGCTAAGAAAGATCATTACCCCTTACCTTTTATCGATCAAATGCTAGAAAGATTATGCAAACATACACACTATTGCTTTCTAGATGTTTATTTTGGTTTCTCTCAAATACGTGTGTCGGCTAAAGATCAATCAAAGACTACTTTTACATGCCCTTTTAGTACCTTTGCTTATAGACGTATGACTTTTGGTTTATGTAATGCACCTGCTACCTTTCAAAGATGCATGATGGCTATATTCTCTGAATTTTGTGAAAAGATTTGTGATGTTTTCATGGATGACTTATCCGTCTATGGATCCTCCTTTGATGATTGCTTGAGAAATCTTGATCGAGTTTTGCAGAGATGTGAAGAAACTAATCTTGTCTTGAACTGGGAAAAGTGCCACTTTATGGTTAACGAAGGTACTCTTTTGGGGCATAAAGTTTCTGAAAGAGGTATCGAAGTTGATAAAGCCAAGGTTGATGCTATTGAAAAGATGCCATGTCCCAAGGACATCAAAGGTATAAGAAGTTTCCTTGGTCACACCGGATTCTATAGGAGGTTCATTAAGGACTTCTCAAAAATTTCTCGGCCTCTGACTAACTTATTACAAAAAGATATACCATTTGTCTTTGATGACGATTGTGTAGAAGCATTTGAAATACTTAAGATAGCATTGATCTCTGCACCTATTGTTCAGCCATCTGATTGGAATTTACCCTTTGAAATTATGTGTGATGCTAGTGATTATGCTGTAAGTGCTGTTCTATGGCAAAGAGTTGACAAGAAATTAAATGTTATCCATTATGCTAGTAAGACTCTAGACAATGCTCAAAGAAATTATGCTACTACTGAAAAGAAATTCTTAGCAGTTGTATTTTCTTGTGATAAGTTCAGACCTTATATTGTTGATTCTAAAGTAACTATTCACACTGATCATGCTGCTATTAAATACCTTATGGAAAAGAAAGATGCTAAACCTAGACTCATTAGATGGGTTCTCCTGCTACAAGAATTTGATTTGCATATTGTTGATAGAAAGGGAGATATGAACCCCGTTGCAGACAACTTGTCTAGATTAGAAAATGTTCTTGATGACCCACTACCTATTGATGATAGCTTTCCAAATGAGCAATTAAATGTCATAAATACTTCTCGTAGTACTCCATGGTATGCTGATTATGCTAATTACATTGTTGCTAAATTTATACCACCTAGTTTCACATACCAGCAAAAGAAAAAGTTTTTCTATGATTTGAGACATTACTTTTGGGATGACCCACATCTTTATAAAGAAGGAGTAGATGGTGTTATTAGACGTTGTGTACCTGAGCATGAACAGGAACATATCCTACGCAAGTGTCACTCCGAAGCTTATGGAGGACACCACGCTGGAGATAGAACTGCACATAAGGTATTACAATCTGGTTTTTATTGGCCTACTCTCTTCAAGGATGCCCGTAAGTTTGTCCTATCTTGTGATGAATGTCAAAGAATTGGTAATATTAGTAGACGTTAAGAAATGCCTATGAATTATTCACTTGTTATTGAACCATTTGATGTTTGGGGCTTTGATTATATGGGAGCTTTTCCTGCCTCTAATGGATATACACATATTTTAGTTGTTGCTGATTACGTTACTAAGTGGGTAGAAGCTATTCCAACTAGTAGTGCTGATCATAACACTTATATTAAAATGCTTAAAGAAGTTACTTTTCCGAGGTTTGGAGTCCCTAGATATTTAATGACTGATGGTGGTTCACATTTCATTCATGGTGCTTTCCGTAAAATGCTTGCTAAGTATGATGTTAATCACAGAATTGCATCTCCTTATTACCCACAGTCTAGTGGTCAAGTAGAATTGAGAAATAGAGAGCTCAAATTAATTTTGCAAAAGAATGTTAATAGATCTAGGAAGAATTGGTCCAAGAAACTTGATGATGCATTATGGGCCTATAGAACTGCATATAAAAATCCTATGGGTATGTCTCCGTATAAAATGGTTTATGGAAAAGCATGTCATTTACCTCTCGAACTAGAACATAAGGCATATTGGGCTATTAAAGAGCTCAACTATGATTTCAAACTTGCCGGTGAGAAGAGGTTATTTGATATTAGCTCACTCGAAGCCGGTGAGAAATGGTTTATGGAAAATGCCAAGTTGTTTAAAGAAAAAGTTAAACGATGACATTACAAAAGGATACAAAAGCGTGAGTTCAAGGTAGGTGATTATGTATTGCTATACAACTCTCGTTTAAGATTTTTTGCAGGAAAACTTCTCTCTAAATGGGAAGGCCCCTACGTCATCGAGGAGGTCTATCGCTCCGGTGCCATAAAAATCAACAACTTCGAAGGCACGAATCCGAAGGTGGTAAACGGTCAAAGAATTAAACATTATATCTTAGGTAATCCCATAAATGTTGAAACCAATATTATTGAAACCGTAACCCGGGAGGAATACATAAGGGACACTTTCTAGAATGTTTCAGACTCTGAAAAGGAATAGGTATGTAGCACGGTAAGTAAACCGACTCCAAAACAATTTTTAAGGCAATATTTTTCTGTTTTGGAATATTTAGAAAAATAGAAAAATAAGTGGCAGTCCGGGAAGGACACGAGGGAGTACTCAACACCGCAGACAAATACGGCGATAGTCGCCACACAAAGAGCTACCCGAAGCAAAAGCTACTTCGCGAATTTGATGAGGAGGCCCTAGAGCCCCCAAAATCAAAAAATAAAGATGCCACCCGGTCGGATAGACGACCCCATGGCCAACATAGACCGGCATATGGCGCCACACACAAACCAACACGCCATCCACTCAAGGATTCGCATCAAAAGGATGGCCCAGCCAGGTCTCTGTACGGGCCAAGAAAGCAAGCTCTAGTAAGCAATGCGACGCAACGAATATCCGAACAATACAGCACACCCAAATACAGGGGTGCCGCACACCCCCTCTGTTTCACCGATGAGGTGCTGGACCATGAATTTCCAGCGGGATTTAAGCCCGTAAACATAGAGGCGTATGACGGAACAACAGACCCTGGAGTCTGGATTAAGGATTACATCCTCCACATGCACATGGCCAGAGGAGACGACCTCCACGCCATAAAATACTCACCCCTCAAGCTCAAAGGGCCGGCCCGGCATTGGCTTAAAGGCTTTCCCGAAAACACCATTGGAAGTTGGGAGGAGCTCGAGGAGGCTTTTCGGGCAAATTTTCAAGGAACCTATGTCCGACCTCCGGATGCAGACGATTTAAGTCATATAACTCAACAGCCCGAAGAGTCAGCCCGAAAACTCTGGAACAGATTTCTTACTAAAAAGAACCAGATAGTCGACTGTCCGGACGCCGAAGCCTTAGCAGCTTTCAAACACAGGGTCCGAGACGAATGGCTTGCCAGACACCTTGGCCAAGAAAAGCCAAGAACAATGGCCGCATTAACAAGCCTCATGACCCGCTTTTGCACGGGAGAGGACAGCTGGTTGTCAAGATGCAGCACCAGCAACCCAAGTACATCCAAAGTCAGGGATGGAAACGAGAAACCACGGCGCAGCAAGGAACAACGCCGGAATAAGGAAAGCAGCTCGAAGAGCACGGCAGTCAACGCCGGATTCATAAGCTCTCGGCAGAATCCGAAAAAGCTGCCCCTCAAGGATAATAGGGATGAGCTATCCAACCTAAAAAAAATCTTGGATAAGATATGTCAAATCCACAGCACCCCTGGGAAGCCTGCGAACCATACCCACAGAGAATGTTGGGTCTTCAAGCAATCCGGCCAACTCAATGCCGAACACAAGGGGCTCGACACACCAAGTGAGGACGATGACGAACCCCACAAGCAGAGCATCGGGAAAGAAAAGAATTTCCCACACTATGTCAAAACAGTAAACTTACTTCACGTGACAAAAGGGAAAATAGAGTGGCGCCTATACGGCCTACCCCAAAGGAGCCTCGCCACTGGTCGTTAAAACCGACTACCTTCGACCATCAGGATTACTCTAGAAGTATCCGGAACGCAGGTTGGACTGCCTTAGTGTTAAATGCAATAACCGACGGACTCCACTTTACACAAGTCCTGATGGACGGCGGCAGTAGCCTAAACCTGCTATATCAGGACACAGTCCGCAAAATGGGGTTGGACCCAACTAAAATCTGCCATAGCAACACTTCCTTTCAGGGAGTAACGCCAGGCCTGGATACCCATTACACGGGTTCTATCCCGCTAGAAGTTATGTTCGGCTCTACCGATAACTTCCGCCGCGAAAAGCTAACCTTCCACATCGCCCCATTTTCAAGTAGCTATCAAGCACTACTGGGGCGCGTGGCTTTCGCTCGCTTTAACGCGATACCGCATTGTGCATCTCTTACGCTTAAGATGCCCGGTCCATGAGGCATCATCTCACTAAAGGGAAACATCGAGTGTCCCTCACGCGCGGAGCAATATGCGGCTGCCTTGACAGCCACACATTAAAACAGCATCTAATAGGTCATTAAGACCACGGACACGGCTAGGCGAGTCCGGAGCAAACATATAATTGGTAAAGGTTCAGTAGCCATACACCCTATACAAGGGGCTCCGCATATGTAAAATAAGCGTCAATAAGGCTCAGTTTTACCCGTCTTGAATTCTACTTTGTTTATCTAGTATAGCATACATTCCGCACTACTATTCCTTTTTATCTCAGCTAAGTTCCTCTCTTTTACATATGAACACCATGCTACGCCCGTCCAGGACACGGCACAACGGAGACACAGGCGCAGACGTGCAGGAGGGACCCGTCTCCAGGATTCTTTCTAGATTAAGACCCTGCGTAAACCTTTTTTACTGTCTCTTGTTGATACACATCCCCCGGACTACTAGTATAGCCGAGGAGGAGGCTAGCGTCTAGTCATGTGGCCACGTCAGAATTCTGCACGTACCTGGACACCAGGGGCTTATTATCAAGGGCACTGCTTAGCCCATTTTTCATAAAGACCGAATACCTTAGGGAGTGTTCGGCGTCGCGAGTTTGGCCTTATATGCATCAGCTCCGAATCATGTCTTTGGTCAAATGTTGGGTTTGCCCGGCTCCTGTGTTTTGCTGCCTTACATTCCGCTTTATCGGCTAAGGCGGCACCAGGAGAACTACTGCGATTGTGCCCCGGTTCAGCCAGGCGAGCACCTTAGTAGAGAAAACCGAAAACTGACTGTCATGATATAGTGCGAGACTGGTCAACCACTCGATGACCCGTCGGAATCTTTAGGATTCCTCCGTATTAACAAAGGGCCGTTTCCCGGCCAGGCACACACGCGCCCCGAATTCGGGTGAGCGCGGTGCCCCCAGGGGCTATATAGTAGCCCCACTGTCAAACTCCTATGGCTAAGTGAAAGTGATAAAGCATTATAGTCCGGTTGCCTAGTTCGCTGCGCTACCACCTCCCTAATGGGACCAAGACGTTGGATCAAGTGTGAAAAATACGCCTTCTGCGAACACCCCCACATTATATGCATGGGGGCTGAAGCCGAAGACTGCCATCTTTCAGGTTATATACACATATACATTAACGGCCGCACAGGAGGTATTTTAATTCTTGAAGGCACAAGTATAAAAAGCTATTACATTCCATCAAAATATTGTTTTATAATAATACATGTCATTCGAACATAGTATCCTTCGAGCACTGCGTCTCTATTAAACTAGCGCCTTGTAGAACTTCCTGAAAATAGTGCTCGGCAGGTACTCGGCTTCCGTCCGAGTCTTGGGATGCAACAGTGATGGCCTCCATCTCCGCCCAGTATGTCTTAACACGAGCAAGGGCCATCCGCGCACCCTCTATGCATGCTGACCTCTTCATGGTATTGATACGCGGCACTGCACCTAGCAACTGCTGCACCAAGCTAAAATAACTGTTCGGCTTTGGCCTTCCCGGCCACAGATGATCTACGACATCCTTCATGGCGAGTCCGGACAACCTATTCAGTTCGGCCCATTCGGCCAAACGATCGGTCACTGGAAGTGGATGCTCCGGATTGTTGAACTGTGACCAGAAGAGCTTTTCCACTTCGTTATCCTTCTGATCTCGGAAATGTTCACCCGCATCAGCGGCACTCGCGGCCAAATCCAGATAGTCGTCCGCCGAACTCCACATCCGGTCCAATGGAGCATACTTAGGATCTCCGAACTTCCTCCGCAGCATAAAGGGCTTTCCAGCCGCGATATCTCCGTCCTGACGTAGCTCCTCCTTCATTGCTCTCATCGTAGAACGAGCATCCTTGGCGCCGTACGGGCCTTTTCTAGGTCTGTCCGCTCCACCTGATCTTCTCTCTCAAGAAGCTTGCAGCGGTCAGCAGCGGTCTTTAACTGCGCAGCCATCTCGGCCAATTCCTTTTTACTTTGGCAATGAGCAGCCTGTTCGGCTTTCAGCTCTTCAACCGCCTTTAAGGCAGCCGCATCGCTTTTTCTGGCTTGCTCCTTGGCTCGGGCAAGCTCTGCCCGAAGGTCCTCCACAGCGGTAGCCCCATCTGCATCAAGTGCAATACGGTAAGATACTGGCGTCAAGATCCTCTTACCAGGCATCTCCGGAGAGATTACATACCTTGTGCCTCGTCGAGCCGCTTGTTAACAAGCGCGATGTCGGCATCTGCCACGTCATGTTGCCGCTTTAGTTCGGCAAATTCATCAGTCCGGCTAGCCACCGGACACTTCGCCACCTACACAGGAAAAGCGACATATTACACATGGGATTACGATCCTCTCTGCGCCATCACTTTTGACAACACACAAAGTCTCAGGGGCTACTATCTACACAGGGTGCATATTATATATGCGGAACTGTCAAAAGGTACATAATTTCGCATACCTCAAAACCCGTCAGTAAACTTCTGACGGCCTCATGCAACCCGCTCTCCGCGGATGAAACCCTTTCAATCACCGTACCCATCAGTGTATGGTGCTCTTCTGAGATAGATGCTCGCCCGAGCAGATCCCTCAGCACCCCGACCGTGCACCGGACGGTGCCGGACTCGTCCGATGGCCTTTTTCAAAGGCCGGATGCGGAGGGCTTTGGGGGGCCATATGACTGCCTTCCGGCCCTTCCGGATTCAGAGAAACCCTCCATGACGACACCTCAGGGCCGCCCGCCTCGTGAGGCGGTACGGCAAGGGGAGGCGTTCCGCTCTCCATCATCTCCGGAAGAAGATCCCCCGAAGATGAGCTCTGCTGAGAAGGGCTGAGATCCGAACTACAAGGTAAAATTTCAGTTATTTTTCTCAAGAATAAAACAGGGGTGTCTCTCATTTGAAACTCCCCTCTCTACTTACGGCTCGGTGGAGGGCTGATCCCCTTGGGGGCACAGTACGGCCGAGGTATCCCCCGGCGCAGGACCCTCTGGCGAAGATTTCTTCCCCCGCTTTGAGACCATGGTCTCCGGGTCTTCAGAGGCGGTCATTTTCTTCCCCTAGGTAGAGGAATTTTCGATTCCTCCTTTCCCAACAGACTCCTTCGAGGAGGTGGTAGCCCCCTTGTCCCCCTCCTTGTTCTCTTCCAAAGGCATGATCTCCAGTATCCTGGTCAACACGGGATCCGGCGAGGTCTCAGGAAGAGCCGGACACCTGATTAACTTCGCTTTCGCTACCCATTCCTGTTTCAAAGACAACTCTCTTAAGGGTGATGTTGTGATGAATGAACGGATGGTGTGTCCGGAAAAGGGGCTACTTACTTGAGTATCTGGACGATTGCAGCTTAGTCCTGCGTCCTCCATAGAATCCGGACACATTGCTTGTGGTCCGAAGAACAATTTGTACATCTCCACTGGCGTCATGCCAAGAAAGTGTTGGAGAGCTCGCGGTCCCTCCGGGTTGAACTCCCATAGACGGAGAGGGCGACATTTTCAAGGCAGGACTCGGCGAATTAACATAACCTGCATCACCACGACCAGACTGATATCTCTTTCTAGGAGATCTCGAATGCAGCCTTGCAACAGGGGCACGTCTTTTGCCGGCCCCCATTCCAAACCCTTGTTGACCCACGACGCTAGTCGGGGTGGGGGACCCGAGCGGAAAGCAGGCGGTGCCACCCACTTGGTGCCCCTGGGAGCGGTGATATAAAACCACTCTTGTTGCCATAAGTTGAACTCCTCCTGAAGAGAGCCCTCGGGCCATGGAGCGTCAGCATTCTTGCTTATAATAGCGCCTCCACACTCCGCGTGTTGTCCTTCAATCATCTTCGGCTCCACTTTAAAGGTCTTAAGCCACAATCCGAAGTGAGGAGTAATGCGGAGGAAGGCTTCGCACACGACAATAAACGATGAGATATGGAGGATGGACTCCGAAGCTAAGTCGTGAAATTCCAGCCTATAATAAAACATGAGCCCCCTCACGAAGGGATCCGTCGTGAAGCCGAGCCCTCGGAGGAAGTGAGACACGAATACCACACTCTCACCGGGCTCGGGAGTAGGAACAACCTGCCCTTGAGCAGGCAGCCTATGCGAGATTTTGCCGGTCAAGAACCTGGCTTCTCTCAGCTTTACCACATCCTCCTCCGTAACGGAGGAAGGCGTCCATCGGCCTCGAAGGTCGAATCCGGACATCGCCGAAGGTCCGAAGCGCCTGAAATTTAGGGCTTTGGGGTTGGAACTCGAGGCGAAGGGCGAAACTGATTGAGCAAGGAGTAAGGCCTTGGTCTCTTTATAAGAGGTTGAATACCGAGAGCCCTCCCCGTGACCATTTGAGACTCGCCTTAATCGAGGAAACATACGAACGGGCACGATCGGGTTACCCACGTCTGTATTGATGAGAATCCCATAAATTAAGGGGGCACGATCTCTACTTCGACAAGACGTGCCAAGGAAACCGCCTCGCAAAACGCGTTGAGGTGGGACAGTAAAACGATTCAGATAAGGACTTTGCCGTGGTGTGATGTCACACTACGGAGTACATCAGCAGATTAGATTTGTGTAAATATTATTCTCTCTATGGAAATATGTGGAACTTATTTTGCAGAGCCGGACACTATCCTTGTGTTCAAAATCTTCTATGAAGTATTTGTTGGAGGAACCCACCTTGCAATGCCGAAAACAATTTGCGCGCTGGACTCGTCGTCATTGAAGCCTAGTTCAGGGGCTACTGAGGGAGTCCTGGATTAGGCAGTGTCCGGATAGCCGGACTATAACCTTTGGTCAGACTCTTAGACTATGAAGATACAAGATTGAAGACTTCGTCCCGTGTACGGATGGGACTTTCCTTGGCGTGGAAGGCAAGCCTGGCGATTTGGATATGAAGATCTCCTTCTGCTATAACCGACTCTGTGTAACCCTAGCCATCTCCGGTGTCTATATAAACGGGAGAGTTTTAGTCCGTAGGATGAACAACAATCATACCATAGGCTAGCTTCTAGGGTTTAGCCTCTCTGATCTCGTGGTAGATCTACTCTTGTACTACCCATATCATCAATATTAATCCAACAGGAGTAGGGTTTTACCTCCATCGAGAGGGCCCGAACCTGGGTAAAAACATCATGTCCCTTGTCTCCTGTTACCATCCGCCTAGACGCATAGTTCGGGACCCCCTACCCAAGATCCGCCGGTTTTAACACCGACAATCCCCCTTTCCAACTCCTT
Source organism: Triticum urartu (assembly GCF_003073215.2). Lineage (NCBI taxonomy): Eukaryota > Viridiplantae > Streptophyta > Magnoliopsida > Poales > Poaceae > Triticum > Triticum urartu. Next base: position 37,494,100 of record NC_053026.1, read on the forward strand.
GGCCGAAGTTGAGTCTAGTCTTTGAAAAACTGATTTGCTAACATGGCTGTGCGGCTTACGGGCCCACGTTTCCATTGGGTGGTATTAGGATCTTTTATTCCTCGTCTATAATCTGGGACTCTGATCTTTCTTCTATTCAATTTAAATGAATTTGCTAAATCTAACATTAGGATTTCATGATCACATCCATCCGGAGGTTTGTGTTAGCCCTTTTTCGAAGTGAGGGCCAAGTTCTACTTCACAATGTTCACTGACCGCAGGATCCTTTCATCGAGGGCACCCTGCGTCGTCACTTGCAAATCCCTCGCTCCAATGGTTTTCTCCGACGTTGATGTAGCCTTTGCTATGTCCTGTTGTGATATCCCTCCATCGTATGCATGTGTGACGCCTAGTATGTCTTTGATGTTTCTCTTATCCGAACCCTTACGAACATCATGTAATTGGCTTCGTATATGTATCAGTATGTCTCCAATGACTACTGCTTAGTACATACTGCGCCTTTGCTCATTGTTCAGGATACATCATGATTAACTCCTTACACTTGCTCCACCCCTTTGCTAAACTACCCCCTGTTGCATTTAAGCACGATGGTTAGACCCGCTAGTTATGGTCATGACTGCCTGAATACATGGCCGGAATGAAACAACAGTTTGATGCTGAATCGCCAGTTCATAAAAAGGAGTCGTGGCTCAGTTTCCACATCCCAATATGAATTAGCAACCCATCCCAGTGACTCTAAAAGACTTTGTGCGTCTCAACCCTGTCATCTACCGCAGCTCAACTCATCCACTTGATGCTGATGAGTGGCTCCGTGACATCACTTTCAAGTTAGAGTCTACTGATGTAGCCCCTGCCAACTATGTCTCCTTCGTGTCATACTACCTGAAGGGTCCCGCTGCTCAATGGTGGGTGTCGGTGTCAAAACCGGCGGATCTCGGGTAGGGGGTCCCGACCTGTGCGTCTAGGCAGATGGTAACAGGAGACAAGGGACACAATGTTTTACCCAGGTTCGGGCCCTCTTGATGGAAGTAAAACCCTACGTCCTCCTTGATTAATATTGATGATATGGGTAGTACAATAGTAGATCTACCACGAGATCAAGGAGGCTAAACCCTAGAAGCTAGCCTATGGTATGATTGTTGTATGTTGGGGTTGTCCTACGGACTAAAACCCTCCGGTTTATATAGACACCGGAGAGGGTTAGGGTTACACAAAGTCGGTTACAATGGTAGCAGATCTGAATATCCGCATCGCCAAGCTTGCCTTCCACGCCAAGGAAAGTCCCATCCAGACACGGGACGAAGTCTTCAATCTTGTATCTTCATTGTCCAGGAGTCCGGCTGAAGGTATAGTCCGGCTACTCGGACACCCCCTAATCCAGGACTCCTTCAGTAGCCCCTGAACCAGGCTTCAATGACGACGAGTCCGGCGCACAGATTGTCTTCGGCATTGCAAGGCGGGTTCCTCCTCCAAGTTCTTCATAAAAGTTCGTAAACACTAAGGGTAGTGTCCGGCTCTGCAAAATAAGTTTCCACATATTGCCATAGAGAGAATAATATTAACACAAATCTAATCTGCTGACGTATTCCGTAGCATGACATCACACTACGGCCAAGCCTTTATTCGAACCATTTTTACTTCCCCACCTCATCGCATTTTGCGAGGCGGTTTCCTTGGCACGTCTTGTCAAAGCAGAGATCGTGTCCCCCATTTATGGGATTCTCATCAATATGGACGTGGGTAACCCAACCGTGCCATTTATCACGGCGCTTGGGAGATAAGCGATTTTTACCAGGCTGGTGGGGACGCATAGCCGCATCCGCCCATATAAGGGGATAAGGATCCACCTTTTTACCTACGCCTTCTTCCTCCTCTGCCTATCCCTCCCCTGCGCACCCGAACTCCAGCGCCCAAGTCCGCACTTCCCACCTCAACCTTCTCTAGCCATGTCCGGAGTGGGAGGCAAGTGGATGGTCTCCTCTGTCACGGAGGGCCATATCAAAAAACTGAGGAAGGCCGGATACTTGACTAACGACATCGCGCACCGGCTTCCCGAAAAGGGCAGCTCCTCCCCACCCCAAGGCCCCATGAGAGGGTTGTATTCCTTCCCCACTTCCTCCGCGGACTGGGTTTTCCTCTCCACCCATTCGTCCGGGGGCTCATGTTCTACTATGGCCTGGATTTCCATGATCTGGCCCCGAACTTCGTCCTTAACATATCGGCGTTTATCGTCGTGTGCGAGGCCTTGCTCCGCATCCGCCCCCATTTCGGCCTTTGGCTCAAGACCTTCAACGTCAAGCCGAAGGTGGTGCGCGGCAACCAGGCAGAGTGTGGAGGCGCCATGGCAGGACAGATAGCCAATGTCCTATGGCTTGAGGGCTCCTTTGTGGAGATCCTGAAGGGGTGGCAATCGGAGTGGTTTTACATCACTGAACCGCGCGACCGTCAAGCCGAAGGTGGTGCGCGGCAACCAGGCAGAGTGTGGAGGCGCCATGGCAGGACAGATAGCCAATGTCCTATGGCTTGAGGGCTCCTTTGTGGAGATCCTGAAGGGGTGGCAATCGGAGTGGTTTTACATCACTGAACCGCGCGACCTTGAATGGGTCGCAGCCCCCGAGTTCCGGTCCGGACCCCCTACGCGGCTCACGTTCTGGAAAAAGACGGGTCTGTCGTGGGGCAACGAGGGAGAGGTGACCAGACTGCAAACATGCATCCAGTCGCTGGTGAACAAGCAGCTCAAGCTTGTCAATGTAGTCTAGGTTATGCTCGTCCGCCAGATCCTCTCGTGTCAACAACGGGCCTTCAACCTGTGGGAGTTCGACCCGGCGCAGCACTGAACTTTGAGTAGGCTCTTTGACACGACGTACGAAGATGCCTGGAAGGTGCTATTCAAGGGCGACGAGGCTCCCGCATCCGCTTTCGAGGATTGCAGATTCAGCACGCAGCATCAAGCTAGTGCGGTGAGTTATCTTTACCTTTTACAAGACATTTGTTTCTCATAGTTTGACTCTATGCGGGATCTAAACTCCCTTTCCTTTGACAGGAGTGGCAGGCGAAGTCCGGACAGGTCAACTGTCCGGCTCCTTTGCCCGAAGACCCAGTAGATGCTCGTTTATCGAAGCTGCCGGCTCCGGCACCTTATGTGGTGCTGGAGAAGAAGGCCACGGGGACTCGCAAGAGTTCCCGGCGTATGATGGTTCAGACTCATCGTCCGACGACTCCGAGACGCCCTCCTCCCGTGAAGACGAGGAGGAGGAATAAGAAACCTCTCCCCCTCCAGTGGGGGGAGGAAATAAGAGGAAGGCCGCGCCAACAGGGGAGGCCGAAGGGTCCAAGAAGGGGAAGACCCTTCCTCCGGACTACTCCACCTACGCCGACGAGGGCGAAGAGGAGTGGCCGCAAAGGGCCAGGCGCCCGGCGGGATCGTAAGTATTCGGATACCAGAGTAACTCATAGCATTCCCTTGTTGCACAACTTTTCCATATGCCAAATGTAACTATGCAGCCCGCCTAAAGCTGGGCTCGACGAGTCGTCGAGCGGCTCCCTGGATTCGTCGGACGTGAATTCAGTTCCGCCCGCTGCCTCCCCCCGCACTGCGGATGACGCCTAAGTGGCGTCGCAACAAGTTCTGGGCCAAGAGGAGGTGGTCCTGGAGGAGCCGCGAGGCGACCTCCCAGACTCCGGGAGTAAAGTGGACAAGACCCCCCCAGGGCTCCAAGTCCGACTTTGCACCGGACACCGCGCCAGAATCCTCAACGGTTCCGGACTGTGGCAGGCGACCTCCTTCTAAGAGGAGCAAGCCTACTAAGCCGGCAGCCTCCGCCCAACCGGATGCGCCGGACAATCTACTGGAGGTGCTTAAGGGCGCCTCCATCGACGAGGAGCATCGTACTATCATGAGTATGGTGCTCCAGAAGGTTCAGTCCGCCAAGAGCAGACTGACAGAAGCTTGTGCTAGCCTTTTAACAGGCTTCGAGGTAAGTAAAAATATGTAAAAATATTACCACATAGACAGTAGCCCCTGATACTCTGTTTGGCGTTCGGAAAGAAAAGCCGAATAGAGGATCTAATAAACTTCGCAGGAGTCTAACAAAAAAGAGTCAATATGCGTGTGCAGGCTTCGCTGCTTGCGACCGCCGCACTGACTGCGAAGGTAGGCACCCTGAAGCACGGTCTCGAGCAGTCCGAGCGAGAGCTCGGCCTGGCCAAGCGGCAGCTCGAGGAGAAAGAATGTAAGAGGTACCTTATAGAAATATATAAAAAGATGCAATTGCAAAAAATGACAGGATTATGCTACTTATTACAAGGGCCACAACTGAGAAGAGAGCGGCCTCAGAGCGCACCGAGCGGGAGAAATTTGAGGCGTAGGTCGGCGAGGCGCAGCAAGAGCTTCAGGCTCTCATGAAAAAACATGAGAGTTTGGAGCTTGACTCGTAGACGCGAGCGTCCGAGCTCGCCGCGGCCATTGAGACTACCAAGTCTGCCAAGGCCGAATCCCAGAAGGCCCTCCAGGAATTGGATGCGGTGAAAAAGATAGAGGCCGGTAAGGCATTCTTTATGCAAATCAAACACACAAAAGTAAGCTACTTGTTACTTACCCGAATCTGGAGCTCTCCAGGAGCGTTCGCAGATCTTCCCCGTAGCGTATCTGATGCCGCCGCATTCTACCGAGCTGAGGAGGGCAGTTCGACGGAGAAGGTGTTCTGGTCTCAGTATACTGAGGCCGAACACCCTGTGCCCTTGAGCGACCAGCTGAAGCAGCTGGTCGAGCTCCACAAGGCGGCTGAACAGGCCATGAAGGGCCTCATAGTTCGGCTGTGGCCTGGAGAGGCCCTGCCTGGGAGCTACTTCAGATTGGTGCGGCGGCTGGTGGAGTCATGTCCAAGGCTCGAGGTAATCAAGCGCTCCGTCTGCATCGAAGGTGCCCGGACGGCCCTTGCCCGCGCTAAGGTGCACTAGGGCAAGCTGGACGGTGAGAATCTTGTGAAGGACGGGCCACCGCCGGGGAAATAGCATCGCATACCCGAGAACTATTATAAGGATGTTCTGAAGGGTGCCCGCCTTATGGCGGATGAATGTACCAAGGATGTAATTTTTCAATGAACTCGCTCGTGTTGTCCTGTGCGCTGAAAACTTGTTCATATGCGCTAAGCAATGCTTTTTGAATTTAAAATATTACTTTCTGTGCGGCCGTTTATCAAAAATTGAGAGATGGCTAGTCGTCGGCTTCTGCCCCCATGCCACTAGTGCTGGGGTGTTCGGGGTAAACCTGAGCGCTCTTTCTCCCATGTTTGGGTCCTTCGAGGGAGGCGCTCACCACAACGAACAAGGCAATAGGACTATAATGCTTGAACACTCTCACTTAGCCATAGAACTCTATAATTTTAAATTTCGGCGAAGCCCCTAGTATTCGGAAGACCGAGTTTGGGGCGCTATCCACGCCTTGGCTGGACAAAGCCGGCTCCTCGCTCTAAGCGGCATATGTCTTTAAGGACTCGAAAAACCTCTCGAACAGCGACCGGTCTCTTGCTTCATCATGACAGTCAGTTTTAGCTTTCTCTACTGAGGTGCTCAGCCCAGCTCAACTGGGGCACAATCGCAGTAGTTCTCCTACTGCTACCTTAGCCGATATAGCGGAACGTAAGGTACCAAAACATAGGAGCCGGGCAAACCCAACTATTGACCCAAGACATGATTTGGAGCCGATGCATATAATGCTATAAGTTCGGGGTGCCGCACTTGTGAAAGTGTTCGGACTTCTCACACCATATTGGGGGGTACTGAAGCCCCTAGCGTATTTGCCGTACCACAGTGTACGGGTGCAACATGTCATTAACGAACATATATTTGTAAAAAAAGGAAATGCAAAAAATAGATAAAGACTATGCATTGTTTAAAAAGGTTGCGATCAAAGCAGAACGATACAAATAGCGCGATAAGCGAAAAGTTGGACTATTTAACATGTCCGGTCCAGGGGCAGGCCGCGGAATTGTATGCAAAACAGGTATACTGCTCGTGATAGAGACCACCTAGGAGTTCCATAATGCGGCATGGCTTGTCTGCTTTCCTGGTTCTTGCATCGTTTGTGCGGCAGTTGAATTGCCGAACAGGTCGTCCGAAGTATGGAGTCCTGAAAGTAAGAGAAAATTAAAAAAAGGATTCGGCAGCCCCTAGTACGGTTTAAGCCGTGTTTTGGGTGTGCCGTGGTGGTGCCCCTTCCCCATCGCCCATGGTATTTTGAGAGCGTAGGTATGTACGCGAAGCGCTAGTTTTGCTATTTCGCGAGGGCTGGGGTTGGGGCCGCATTGCTACGCCGGCTCAGAACGTGCCAGTCGGTCTTGTTGTAGGTTACTCCGGGCGCGCTTGATAGTGTTCGGCCTTTTGACGGCCGGACTGGAGAATTGCCTAGAGAGGCTGCTTTGTACTTCTGTTGCGAACGCTGCCGTGTGCTCCTCCGTTCGGAGGGAGCGTTCGGTGTTTCCATTGATCGTGATTACTCCTCGAGGGCCTGGCATCTTGAGCTTGAGGTATGCGTAGTGCGGTACTGCATTGAACTTTGCGAATGCGGTTCGCCCGAGCAGTGCGTGATAGCCACTGCGGAATGGGACTATGTCGAAGATTAACTCCTCGCTTCGGAAGTTATCCGGAGATCCAAAGACCACTTCAAGTGTGACTGAACCTGTACAGTTGGCCTCTACGCCTGGTATGACGCCTTTAAAGGTCGTTTTGGTGGGCTTGATCCTTGAGGGATCTATGCCCATTTTTCGCACTGCATCCTGGTAAAGCAGGTTCAGGCTGCTGTCGCCGTCCATAAGGACTATTGTGAGATGAAATCCGTCAATAATTATTGGGGATGTGGGTTGCGTATATCATGTTCACCGTCCGCACTTGTGGGGGAAAACCCTTCTGTCCACTGTTGTTCGGCGGCCTGGGCTTCTACTTGTCGTCGCTACGCAGCCCCTTGTCTCTATTTTCGGCATTTAACTTGCCTGCCTGCTTGAACACCCAACAATCCAGATCTTCCCCGGAGTGTATCCGATGCCACTGCATTCTACCGAGCCGAGGAGGGCAGCTCGACAGAGAAGGTGTTCTGGTCTCAGTATACTGAGGCCAGACACCCCGTGCCCCTGAGCGACCAGCTGAAGCAACTGGTCGAGCTCCACAAGGCGGCCGAACAGGCCATGAAGGGCCTCATTGTTCGGCTGTGGCTTGGAGGGGCTCTGCCTGGGAGCTATTTCGGGCTGGTGCGGCGGTTGGTGGAGGCCTGTCCAAGGCTCGAAGTCATCAAGCGCTCCGTCTATATTGAAGGTGCCCGTAGGGCCCTTGCCCGTGCTAAGGTGCACTGGGGCAAGCTGGATGCTGAGAAGCTGGTGAAGGACGGGCCACCGTCGGGGAAAGAGCATCGCAAGCCCGAGAATTACTATAAGGATGTTCTGAAGGGTGCCCGCCTTGTGGCGGATGAATGTTCTAGGGATGTAATTTTTGAGTGAAACTTGCTCGTTTTGTCCTGTGCGCTGAAAACTTGTTTATATGCGCTAAGCAATGCTGTTGGAATTTAAAATATTACCTTCTGTGCGGCTGTTTATCAATTTTGAGAGATGGCGAGTCGTCGGCTTCTACCCCCGTGCCGCTAGTGCTGGGGTGTTCGGGGATAAACCTGAGCGCTCTTTTTCCCATGTATGGGTCCTTCGAGGGAGGCGCTCAGCCTAACGAACGAGGCAATCGGACTATAATGCGTGAACACTCTCACTTAGCCATAGAATTTTATAATTTTAAATTTCGGCGAAGCCCCTGGTATTCGGAAGACCAAGTTCGGGGCGCTATCCACGCCTTGGCCGGACAGAGCCGGCTCCTCGCCCTAAGCGGCATAAGTATTTATGGACTCGAAAAACCTCTCGAACAGCGACCAGCTCTCGCTTCATCATGACAGTCAGTTTTAGCTTTCTCCACTGAGGTGCTCGACCCAGCTCAACTGGGGCACAATCGCAGTGGTTCTCCTAGTGCTACCTTAGCCGATATAGCGGAACGTAAGGCACCAAAACATAGGAGCCGGGCAAACCCAACTATTGACCCAAGACATGATTTGGAGCCGATGCATATAATGCTATAAGTTCGGGGTGCCGCACTTGTGAAAGTGTTCGGACTTCTCACACCATATTGGGGGGTACTGAAGCCCCTAGCGTATTTGCCGTACCACAGTGTACGGGTGCAACATGTCATTAACGAACATATATTTGTAAAAAAAGGAAATGCAAAAAATAGATAAAGACTATGCATTGTTTAAAAAGGTTGCGATCAAAGCAGAACGATACAAATAGCGCGATAAGCGAAAAGTTGGACTATTTAACATGTCCGGTCCAGGGGCAGGCCGCGGAATTGTATGCAAAACAGGTATACTGCTCGTGATAGAGACCACCTAGGAGTTCCATAATGCGGCATGGCTTGTCTGCTTTCCTGGTTCTTGCATCGTTTGTGCGGCAGTTGAATTGCCGAACAGGTCGTCCGAAGTATGGAGTCCTGAAAGTAAGAGAAAATTAAAAAAAGGATTCGGCAGCCCCTAGTACGGTTTAAGCCGTGTTTTGGGTGTGCCGTGGTGGTGCCCCTTCCCCATCGCCCATGGTATTTTGAGAGCGTAGGTATGTACGCGAAGCGCTAGTTTTGCTATTTCGCGAGGGCTGGGGTTGGGGCCGCATTGCTACGCCGGCTCAGAACGTGCCAGTCGGTCTTGTTGTAGGTTACTCCGGGCGCGCTTGATAGTGTTCGGCCTTTTGACGGCCGGACTGGAGAATTGCCTAGAGAGGCTGCTTTGTACTTCTGTTGCGAACGCTGCCGTGTGCTCCTCCGTTCGGAGGGAGCGTTCGGTGTTTCCATTGATCGTGATTACTCCTCGAGGGCCTGGCATCTTGAGCTTGAGGTATGCGTAGTGCGGTACTGCATTGAACTTTGCGAATGCGGTTCGCCCGAGCAGTGCGTGATAGCCACTGCGGAATGGGACTATGTCGAAGATTAACTCCTCGCTTCGGAAGTTATCCGGAGATCCAAAGACCACTTCAAGTGTGACTGAACCTGTACAGTTGGCCTCTACGCCTGGTATGACGCCTTTAAAGGTCGTTTTGGTGGGCTTGATCCTTGAGGGATCTATGCCCATTTTTCGCACTGCATCCTGGTAAAGCAGGTTCAGGCTGCTGTCGCCGTCCATAAGGACTATTGTGAGATGAAATCCGTCAATAATTAGGTCTAGAACCAATGCGGCGAACCCGCCATGACGGATGCTAGTGGGGTGGTCCCTTCGATCAAAAGTGATCGGGCAGGAGGACCATGGGTTGAACTTTGGGGCGACTGGCTCCAGCGCGTATATGTCCCGTAATGCACGCTTCCGCTCCCTTTTGGGGATGTGGGTTGCGTATATCATGTTCACCGTCCGCACTTGTGGGGGAAAACCCTTCTGTCCACTGTTGTTCGGCGGCCTGGGCTTCTACTTGTCGTCGCTACGCAGCCCCTTGTCTCTATTTTCGGCATTTAACTTGCCTGCCTGCTTGAACACCCAACAATCCCTGTTGATGTGATTGGCTGGCTTTTCGGGGGTGCCATGTATCTAGCACAAGCGGTCGAGTATTCGGTCCAAACTGGACGGTCCCTGAGTATTTCTTTTGAATGGCTTTTTCCGTTGACCGGATTTGTAGCCTCGGAATCTGGCATTGACTGTCGTATCCTCGTTGTTGTCGCTGTTAACGCGACGTTTTTGCTTGTTCCGGTGCGACCTGCCACTTTTGTCCTTGGTATCCGAATTACCAAGGTTCTTGGTTAAGTTGTTGCTGCGAGCTAGCCAGCTATCTTCTCCCGTGCAAAAGCGGGTCATGAGTGTCGTGAGGGCTGCCATAGATTTCGGCTTTTCCTGTCCAAGGTGCCGGGCAAGCCACTCGTCACGGATATTATGCTTGAAGGCTGCTAGGGCCTCTGCGTCCGGACAGTCGACTATTTGGTTTTTCTTTGTTAGGAACCATGTCCAGAATTGCCTGGCCGATTCCTCTAGCTGCTGAATTATGTGGCTTAGGTCATCGGCGTCCGGTGGTCGCACATAGGTGCCTTGAAAATTGTCGAGGAATGCGGCTTCCAGGTCTTCCCAAGAACCGATTGAATCTGCCGGCAAGCTATTAAGCCAATGCCGGACTGGTCCCTTAAGTTTGAGTGGGAGGTATTTGATGGCGTGTAGATCATCGTTGCGGGCCATGTGGATATGAAGGAGATAATCCTCGATCCATACCGCAGGATCTGTTGTGCCATCGTATGATTCGATGTTCACGGGTTTGAAACCCTCAGGGATTTTATGATCCATTACTTCATCTGTGAAGCATAGTGGGTGTGCGGTGCCTCTGTATTGGGCTATGTCATGACGCAGCTCCAATGAGCGTTGTCTACTGTGTTCGGCCCGGCCGGATATATTATGTCCGGAGTGACGATCCCCGTCACGTGTCGTAGGGCGCCCACGCGATCCGTAGATCGATCTTGTTTGTCTTGCCTTGTCCTCCAGTATCTCTCGCAGGTCTGGCGCGTTTTCCCGTGCCTTAGCATGTTTCGAGCGGCGCCGGGGCACGGTTTGAGTGGAGGGCCGAGAGGCCTCTCTGTCATGGCCACGAGGTGGCCGGTCGGCCATGTCATGCGCTAGTGATGTAGGTGCTTCCTCCTCTAATCGGGGGAGCAGCCTGCGCTTTGGGTAACTCTTGGAGGGGCGTTCGAGTTCATACTCTTCGGCCGCAAGGACTTCAGTCCATCTGTCAGCTAGCAAATCTTGATCAGCTCTAAGCTGTTGCCTACGTTTAAAACGCTCTTGTTCGGCGGGATCCGCTGGCACGACGAATTCGTTGTCGTCAAGGCTTGCCTCGTCTTTGGAGGGAGGCATATAATTATCATCCTCAACCTCTTTGTCTGCCGCTCTCTCGTGAGGGCTGGCTTCTCCATCCTCCTGTGCCGCATCTTGCTGGAGGGGGTGTTCTTCGGCGCTATCCGGAGTAGTATTATCTCCCGTGCCGGAATCACCGTTTTTGCTTTGGTGGGATTTAGAGCGGCGCCACTGACGCCGGCGCTTGGTCTGTTTCTTGGATGCGTCATCCTCCGTTGTTCCATCGCCATCTCCATCTTTTGGAGTGTCCACCATATATATGTCGTATGATGAGGTGGCCTTCCAGTGCCCTACAGGTGCTGGTTCTTGGTCGTCTCCTGCATCGTCGTCCATACCGTCGATGTCTTCGGAGTCAAAGTCGAGCATGTCGGTTAAGTCGTCAACAGTGGCTACGAAGTGGGTGCTGGGTGGGCTTTGAATTTCTTCATCGTCCGTATCCCAACCTTGCTGACCGTAGTCCGGCCAGGGCTCTCCTGATAAAGAGAGAGACTTTAGCGACTTCAAGATGTCGCCGAAGCGCGAGTGCTAAAAGATGTCCGCGGCGGTGAACTCTATGATTGGCGCCCAATCGGATTCGATCGGCGGGTGCGCGGAGGGCTCGGAGTCCGGAGAGGAATCCGGCCCTTCAGAGTCACGGGCCTTGCGGGGTGCGGGGCTGGTGTTCGGCTCGATCGCCTTTGAGATCGTAGCCCCCGTGGCGGCGTCCAACCACTCATCCTCGATCGGTGCAGTAGGCTCCGAATTAAGGGTCGGAACCAATGTGCGTGCGGCCTCCAGGACATTGTTCGGCGGCAGAGCTAGATCATGCCCATCGAGACAGTGTGGCGCGCTTGGCTGTGGCTCGAATCCGTCGAAGATCAAGTCCCTGCGGATGTCCGCCGTGTAGTTTAAACTTCCAAATCTGACCTGATGGCCAGGGGGTAGCTTTCGATCTGTTCCAGGTGGCCAAGCGAATTGGCCCGCAGTGCGAAGCCGCCGAAGACGAAGATCTGTCGAAGGAGAAAAGTCTCACCCTGGAATGCATCGTTGTTGATGATCAAAGGAGCCATCGGGCCTAAAAGCGACGACACAGAGGAACTCTCAATGAAAGCACCAATGTCGGTGTCAAAACCGGCGGATCTCGGGTAGGGGGTCCCGAACTGTGCGCCTAGGCAGATGGTAACAGGAGACAAGGGACACAATGTTTTACCCAGGTTCGGGCCCTCTTGATGGAGGTAAAACCCTACGTCCTGCTTGATTAATATTGATGATATGGGTAGTACAAGAGTAGATCTACCACGAGATCAAGGAGGCTAAACCCTAGAAGCTAGCCTATGGTATGATTGTTGTATGTTGGGATTGTCCTACGGACTAAAACCCTCCGGTTTATATAGACACTCGAGAGGGTTAGGGTTACACAAAGTCGGTTACAATGGTAGGAGATCTGAATATCCGCATCGCCAAGCTTGCCTTCCATGCCAAGGAAAGTCCCATCCGGACACTGGACGAAGTCTTCAATCTTGTATCTTCATAGTCCAGGAGTCCGGATGAAGGTATAGTCCGGCTACCCGGACACCCCCTAATCCAGGACTCCCTTAGTGGGACAGCCACATGCGTTTCTTACCTATTGAAACCGCCATCAATTGGCCGGAATTCCAAGCTGCATTCTGCGGGCCAATGTCGAATCACAATGGTTAGTCACAACGTCCCCGTTGGAATCGAAGGGTTGAATTTCCATATTTCCCCCCATTGTTTTGAAGTCTTCCAATATTGACCTCATTCAGGGAATGGAATGGTTAAAACACCTACTGCTTCTATCATTTGCGCCACTAAAACCGTCCATCTACAGCATCCTTCAAGTGAGATAGTAAGCTAACAGGCTCATCTTGTTCGAAATGCCGAAGCACGGATATAGTCATTGAATGCGTGAAGCTCTTCTCCGATTGTGAGAATTGATAACGCTCCTTCACCAATGTTCGCATTGAAGTTATGGCGACATTTCCTTCTTGGTAATCATTGCGAGATCTTCACCGATCATCAAAGTCCGAAGTATCTGTTACTCAGCTAGATCTGGATCTCCGTCAACAACGATGTATGAAAACGATTACACGCTATGACTATGATATTTCTTATACCACTGGCAAGGCTAATGTCATGTCCAATGCCCTGAGTCGCAAGTCTTATTGCAACAACGAGATGGCTTATAAAGCTCAACCCCTGCAAGATGATCTTGCTTACAGAGAGCATCCAATCCGCGTTCTCGTTCAAGCTGGACATCGCACCCATTTGAGGGCTAACAATTTTTTTAAAAGTTTAGTGGTCAAATCATTCTGAAGATGAAACCACTTGGGAGCGCGAGGATCGTCTTCGTGATGAATACCTCCACTGGTAGAAAAAGGGCCTATAGTCCCGGTTTGTAAGGGCCTTTAGTCCCGGTTCCTGAACCGGGACTAGAGTGTCGGTACTAATGCCCTGACCCTTTAGTCCCGGTTCAATCCAGAACCGGGACTAAAGGGCGCGGCCACATGGAGCTCCACCTTATAAAAAACTTTTTTTCTGTTAGGTTTTTGAGGATTTTGAAAATGTTTAACGGGACATGGCCGTCGTGGCCTATGTGTTGTGCATGCTGCCCCTGGTTTGCCTAGCCAAACGCATGGCTTTGGCTTGAGCCACTACCAAACGGGCCGGCCATTAGACTAGGATTAGTCTTAACTAACTAACCTAAAAAAACAGGTATTAGTACCTACATAGAGTATGACTTATGGGCCCCACCACTAACTAGACTAAATAAACAATCTATTAAAAAAATGACCCAATGACACCTAGGCCCCATAGCCCAGTTTGACCAGTCAACCCAGTCAAATGTTGACTGTTGACCCCGCTGACACGGCACTGTACTGGCCCCACTGTCATATACATAGGCTAGGATGATACTAGGTAATAAAAGTTTTTGCTGATTTATTTTCGAATTAATAGAATTCCATAAATTTTCAGAATATTACTAAAACTTCAGAAATTCATAGAAATTAATCCGTAACTCGGATGAAAAAGTTTTATACATGAAAGTTGCTTAGAAAATATGATGAATGGGAATACGCTCTCCATTCATCCATCACGTGCCCCTAGCATAGCAAACATCGAACTTTTCCCCTCCGATTCGACTCTGACCAGATTTTGGTCCCTCTTACGTTCACCTTGATAATTACATTGAGTGGAATCCACCGGGGGTGATTCCTCGGGTTTTCCCCTTGATGTCTGGACACACGATTACCTTGACTTTACTTGAGACCGTTGTGAAAGCCGGGAGGGCCCGGAGAGCACCCGTGCGATGTGACGGTAGCGGCTGATTGCTCCGGACTTGTCCCGACAACCGTCACTACTTTAATTGTTAATGCACTAACAGGTTTGGGTATTTGTTCTGAATTGGCATTTGGCCTTTACGCACTAACCACCACGCGAGAATAGTTATGGGCCTCGACGTCGTGGTATCAGCCGAAGCTTTGCCAGACGTCCAGTTCAGCATGGCGGCATGGTCGGATCGTGCTGGCCATCCGAGGCAGCGCTGGTATCCACCCTGCGTGCAACGACCCGGAGTGCAACGGGCGATGGGCCCAAGACCTCGGGGTGCTTAGGATGTAGACCGGCGGGGACCTCTCTGCTGAGCCTAGGTAGGGCTGCGACGTGTTGATCTTCCGAGGCCGGGCATTGACCCCAGAAAGGTGTGTCCGGCCAGATCGAGCGTGGTAGGTAACGTGGTGCACCCATGCAGGGAAGATATATATTCGAATATCGTGCCCACGTTAATGGACGTTCAGACTTATATCCTGATCTTATACAACTAGAAATGGATACTTGATATGTGATGGATATGTGGCTCCGGGATTGCTTTCTCGCAGGGAGTCGAGGAAGGATCTCTAGGCGTTAATTCTACAACATGCTTGTTAATTATAAACTGCTATTCTTTACTCTTCTACATGCTGCAAGATGCTTAGAGCTGCTTGAAGATGCTAGTCTTCAATAGGCTAGGCCTTCCCCTCTATTCTGGCTTTCTGCAGTTCAATCCACAGACACAACCCTTCCATTTGATATCAATGCATACTTAGTTTAGATCTGATGCTTGCGAGTACTTTGGATGAGTACTCACGGTTGCTTTGCTACCCTTTTCCCCCCTCCTTCTTCTTTCTCTTTGTTGCAACCAGATGGTGGACCCCCAGGAGTCAGATGCCACCCCTACTGACTACGACTACTACCCCGAGGGTGCCTACTACTACATGGAGCCCGCCGACGACCAGGAGAAGTTAGGAGGTCCCAAGAAGGAGGCCTTGCCTCTTCGATCGTGTTGCTTTTGTGCTGGCCTTCTTAAGGCATCCTTGTCTAACTTATGTCTGTACTCACATATTCTTGCTTCCGCTGACTCTCTTGTGTATCGAGCTATGTATTTGAGCCCTCGAGGCCCCTGGCTTGTAATATGAAGCTTGTATTATTTTAATTTGTGTCTAGAGTTGTATTGTGATATCTTCCCGTGAGTCCCTGATCTTGATCATACACATTTGCGTGTATGATTAGTGTATGATCGAATCGGGGGCGTCACAAGGGAGTAGTTCACCCTCGGGGCTGAGGGTATGTACCAGTAGCTATGTGTTTGATCTCACTCTCTCTCGTGTTCTTGAGTGGTACAATCTTGATGTATCGCGAGCTTTGCTATTATAGTTGGATCTTATGATGCTTCTCCCCCTCTACTCTCTTATAATGGATTGAGTTTTCCCTTTGAAGTTATCTTATCGGATTGAGTCTTTAAGGATTTGAGAACACTTGATGTATGTCTTGCGTGGGATACTCGTGGTGACAATGGGGTATTCTATTGATTCACTTGATGTATGTTTTGGTGATCAACTTGCGGGTTCCGTGACCTTGGGAATCTATGCATAGGGGCTGGCACATGTTTTTGTCTTGACTCTCGGGTAGAAACATTGGGGCACTCTTTTAAGTACTTTGTTTTGGTTGAATAGATGAATCTGAGATTGTGTGATGCATATCGTATAATCATACCCACTGATACTTGAGGTGACATTGGAGTATCTTGGTGACATTAGGTTTTGGTTGATTTGTGTCTGAAGGTGTTATTCTAGTACGAACTCTAGGATAGATCGAATGGAAAGAATTGCTTCGTGTTATTTTTAGTACGGACTCTTGAATAGATCGATCAGAAAGAATAACTTTGAGGTAGTTCCATACCCTACCATAATCTCCTCGTTTGTTCTCCGCTATTAGTGACTTTGGAGTGACTCTTGTTGCATGTTGAGGGGTAGTTATATGATCCAATTATGTTATTATTGTTCAGAGAACTTGCACTAGTGAAAGTATGAACCCTAGGCCTTGTTTCAACGCATTGCAATTCCGTTTGTGCTCACTTTTATCATTAGTTACCTTGCTGTTTTTATATTTTCAGATTACAAAAACCTATATCTACTATCCATATTGCACTTGTATCACCATCTCTTCGCCGAACTAGTGCAGCTATACAATTTACCATTATATTGGGTGTGTTGGGAACACAAGAGACATTTTGTTATTTGGTTGCAAGGCTGTTTGAGAGAGACCATCTTCATCCTACGCCTCCCATAGATTGATAAACCTTAGGTCATCCACTTGAGGGAAATTTGCTACTGTCCTACAAACCTCTGCACTTGGAGGCCAAAAACGTCTACAAGAAGAAGGTTGAGTAGTAGACATCAAGCTCTTTTCTAGCGCCGTTGTCGGGGAGGTTAGTGCTTGAAGGTATATCTTTATACCTCGCAATCGAATCTTTTAGTTTCTTGTTTTATCACTAGTTTAGTCTATAAAATAAAACTACAAAAAAATGGAATTAAGGGTGCCTCATATGCTTCATCTTTTTAATGTCTTTCGTGAAAATGATGGGAAGGAAAATTGTGCTCAAGTACTAGAAGAAGAATTACATAGAATGCTTGGCATAAAATATGCGAATGATGAGCATGCTTGCAATGTTGTTAGTATGAATTCTTTGAATACCCGCGACGCTAATGATATGCAAAGCCACAAGCTTGGGGATGCTATGTTTGATGAAGTTGATATGTTTAGTCCTCCAAGTTTTGATGAGCAAATTTATTATGATGAAAACATGCCTCCTATTTATGATGATTATTGTGATGACACGTATGCTATAAAGAAATAAAGATAACCATGAAACTTGTCATCATGATTTTAATTTTCAATTGGATTATGCTTCACACGATAGTTATTTTGTTGAGTGTGCTCCCACTACTATTGATGAGAATAAATTTGCTTATGTGGGGAGTAGTAAAATTTCTATGCAAGTAGATCATGAAAAGAATGCTTTATGTGCTGGTATATGGTTGAATTCATTCCTGATGCTACTGAAAATTATTATGAGAGAGGATCATATGCTTCTACATATTGCAATAATATCAAGTTTCCTCTCTATATGTTGAAAATCTTGAAGATTTTCTTGTTTTACCATACTATGCTAGCTGTTTCATGTTCCCATAAGTTGTTTGCTCACAAAATCCCTATGCATAGGAAGTGGGTTAGACTTAAATGTGCTAGTCATACGCTTCATGATGCTCTCTTTATATTTCAATTCTTATGTTTTATGTGAGCATCATTGAAATCATTATGCCTAGCTAAAAAGGCATTACAGAAAAGCGTTTGTTGGGAGACAACCCAATATTTATACATACTATTTTTGTGTGTTCACATGATTAAGCTACTGTAGTAATAATGTTTTATAGCTTTTGTTTCAATAAAGTGCCAAGTAAGACCTTTAGGATAGCTTAAGGTGAAAGTTGTGTTGATCCTGCTGAAAATAAAAAACTTTTGCGCCCAGTAAATTAGTTTTGATAATTCACAGCAACGTGCTTTTGATCTGATTCTTTTTTCTATGGATTGGTACACAAATTGCTCAGGTTTTCCTAATTTGGTAGGACTTTTGGAGTTACAGAAGTATTTGAGAGTTACAGATTACTAGAGACTGTTCTGTTTCTGACAGATTATGTTTTCTATGTGTTCTTTGCTTATTTTGATGAATCTATGAGTAGTATCGGAGGGTATGAACCATAGAGAAGTTGGAATACAGTAGATATTACACCAATATGAATTTATAATTAGTTCACAACAGTACCTAAGTGGTGGTTTTATTTTCTTATACTAACGGAGCTCATAAGATTTTCTGTTAACTTTTGTGTTGTGAAGTTTTCAAGTTTTGGGTAAAGATTCGATGGAATATGGAATAAGGAGTGGCAAGAGCCTAATCTTGGGGATTCCCAAGGCACCCCAAGGTAATATTCAAGGAGAACCAAGAGCCTAAGCTTGGGGATGCCCCGGAAGGCATCCCCTCTTTCGTCTTCTTTCATCGGTAACTTTACTTGGAGCTATATTTTTATACACCACATTATATGTGTTTTGCTTGGAGCGTCATTCTATTTTCTTTTATTTTGCTTGCTGTTTGAATAAAATACCAAGATCTGAAATTCTTAAATGTTAGATAGTCTTCACATAGTTACATAATTATTCAACTACTCATTGATCTTCACTTATATCTTTTGGAGTAGTTTGTCATTTTCTCTAGTGCTTCACTTATACCTTCTTAGAGCACGGTGGTGGTTTTATTTTATAGAAATTATTGATATCGCATGCTTCACTTATATTATTTTGAGAGTCTTTTAGAACAGCATGGTAATTTTCTTTGGCTATAAAATTAGTCCTAATATGATAGGCGTTCAAGATGGGTATGATAAAAACTTTCATATAGAGTGCATTAAATACTATGATAAATTTGATACTTGATAATGATTTTGAGATATAAAGGTGGTAATGTTAGAGTCATGCTAGTTGGATAATTTTGAAATTGAGAAATACTTGTGTTAAAGTTGGCAAGTCCCGTAGCATGCAAGTATGGTAACCGTTGTGTGACAAATTTGAAGCATGGGGTGTTCTTTGATTGCTTTCCTTATGAGTGGTGGTTGGGGACGAGCGATGGTCTTTTCCTACAAATCTATGCCTCTAGGGGCATGCGTAGTACTACTTTGCTTAGAGGGTGAGGGAGTCCTGGATTAGGGGGTATCCGGATAGCCGGACTATAACCTTTGGCCGGACTGTTGGACTATGAAGATACAAGATTGAAGACTTCGTCCCGTGTCCGGATGGGACTCTCCCTGGCGTGGAAGGAAAGCTTGGTAATACGGATATGTAGAACTCCTTCCTTGTAACCGACTTAACCCTAGCCCCCTCCGGTGTCTATATAAACCGGAGGGTTCAGTCCGTAGGACAGAACAACAATCATACCACAGGCTAGCTTCTAGGGTTTAGCCTCTCTAATCTCGTGGTAGATCAACTCTTGTACTACCCATATCATCAATATTGTTCTTTGATTGCTTTCCTTATGAGTGGTGGTTGGGGACGAGCGATGGTCTTTTCCTACAAATCTATGCCTCTAGGGGCATGCGTAGTACTACTTTGCTTAGAGGGTGAGGGAGTCCTGGATTAGGGGGTATCCGGATAGCCGGACTATAACCTTTGGCCGGACTGTTGGACTATGAAGATACAAGATTGAAGACTTCGTCCCGTGTCCGGATGGGACTCTCCCTGGCGTGGAAGGAAAGCTTGGTAATACGGATATGTAGAACTCCTTCCTTGTAACCGACTTAACCCTAGCCCCCTCCGGTGTCTATATAAACCGGAGGGTTCAGTCCGTAGGACAGAACAACAATCATACCACAGGCTAGCTTCTAGGGTTTAGCCTCTCTAATCTCGTGGTAGATCAACTCTTGTACTACCCATATCATCAATATTAATCAAGTAGGAGTAGGGTTTTACCTCCATCGAGAGGGCCCGAACCTGGGTAAAAACATCGTGTCCCTTGTCTCCTATTACCATCCGCCTAGACGCACAGTTCGGGACCCCCTACCCGAGATCCTCCGGTTTTGACACCGACATCGGTGCTTTCATTGATTGTTCCTCTGTGTCGTCATCATTAGGCTTGATGGCTCCTTCGATCATCGATAGCGATGCAGTCCAGGGTGAGGCTTTTCTCCCCGGACAGATCTTTGTATTCGGCGGCTTTGTACAGTGGGCCAACTCGCTTGGCCATCTGAAGCAGATCGAGAGTTACACCCCTGGCCATCAGGTCAGGTTTGGAAGCTTAAACTACATGGTCGACATCCGCGGAGACTTGATCTTTGACGGATTCGAGCCCCGGCCGAGTGCGTCGCACTGTCACGATGGGCAAGATTTAGCCCTGCCGCCGAACAGTGTTCAGGAGACCGCACCTGCAACCTCTCCGACCTTTAATTCGGAGCCAACTGCGTCGACCGAGGGCGGGAGGCTAGACCACGCCGCGGATGCCGCAGCCTCAACGGCGATCGAGCCGAACACCGGCCTTACCCTTCGCGAGGCCCGTGACTCCACATTGCCGGACTTTTCTCTGGACTCTGAACCCTTGGCACCCTTGCCAATTGAATCTGATTGGGTGCCAGTCATGGAGTTCACCGCCGCGGATATCTTTCAGCACTCGCCTTTTGGCGACATACCGAATTCACTAAGACCTCTCTCTTTTTCAGGAGAGTCCTGGCCGGATCATGACCGGCAGGATTGGGATGCGGACGATGAAGAAATTCGAAGCCCACCCACCACCCACTTCATAGCCACTGTCGATGACTTAACCAACATGCTCGACTTCCACTCAGAAGACATCGATAGTATGGACGATGATGCAGGAGACGAACAGGAACCAGTGCCTATAGGGCAATAGAAAGCCACCTCGTCATATGACATATATATGGTGGACACACCCAAAGAGGGCAATGCCGAAGGAACAACGGAGGATAACCCCTCCAAGAAGCAACCTAAGCGCCAATGTCAGCGGCGCTGCTCTAAGTCCTGCCAGAGCAAAAACGGTGACTCCCGCACAGGAGATAATAACACTCCGGATAGCGCCGAAGACAACTCCCTCCAGCAAGATTCAGCGCAGGAGGATGGAGAAGCCAGCCCCCCTGAGAGAGTGGCAGATAAAGAGGAAGAGGAGGATAATTACATGCCTCCCTCCGAAGACGAGGCAAGCCTCGACGATGACGAATTTGTCGTGCCTGAGGATCCCATGGAGCAAGAGCGCTTCAAGCGCAGGCTTATGGCCACTACGAATAGCCTTTAGAAAAAGTAGCAGCAGCTTAGAGCTGATCAAGACTTGCTAGCCGGCAGATGGACTGAAGTCCTTGCGGCCGAGGAATATGAACTCGAACACCCCTTCAAGAGCTACCCAAAGCGCAGGTTGTTACCCCGATTAGAGGAGGAAGCATCTAAACCTACATCTCCAGCGCATGACGCGGCGGACCGGCCACCTCGTGACCGCGACAGAGAGGCCTCACGGCCCAAAACTCAAGTCGCACCACGGCGTCGCTCAAAAAATACAAAGGAATGGGGAAATGCGCTAGACTTGCGAGATATGTTGGAGGACAAAGCAAGGCAAACAAGATCGATCTACGGATCGCGTGTGCGCCCCATGACACGAGACGATAACCGTCACGCCGGATACAGCAAAAGTAAACCCGGCCAGGCCGAACACAGCAGACAAAGCTCATTCGAGCTACGTCGTGATATAGCCCAATACAAAGGCACCGCACACCCGCTATGCTTCATAGACGAAGTAATGGATCATCAGATCCCAGAGGGTTTGAAACCCGTAAATATGGAATTATACGATGGCACAATAGATCCTGCGGTATGGATTGAGGAGTATCTCCTCCATATCCACATGGACCGTGGCGATGATCTACACGCCATCAAATACCTCCCACTCAAGCTTAAAGGACCAGCTCGGCATTGGTTTAACAGCTTGCCAGCATAATCCATTGGTTGTTGGGAAGACCTGGAAGCCGCATTCCTCGACAACTTCCAGGGCACCTATGTGCGACCGCTAGACGCCGATGACCTGAGCCACATAATTCAACAGCCAGAGGAATCTGCCAGACAATTCTGGACACGGTTCCTAACCAAGAAAAATCAAATCGTCGACTGTCCGGACGTAGAGGCCCTAGCAGCTTTGAAGCATAACATCCGCGACGAGTGGCTTGCCCGGCACCTTGGACAAGAAAAGCTGAAATCTATGGCAGCCCTCACGACACTCATGACCCGCTTTTGCACGGGAGAAGACAACTGGCTGGCTCGCAGCAATAACATGTCAAAGAACCCTGGTAATTCGGATACCAAGGATAGCAATGGTAGGTCGCGTCATAACAAGCACAAGCGCCGCATTAACAACGACAATACTGAGGATACGGCGGTTAATGCCGGATTCAGAGGCTCCAAGCCCGGTCAGCATAAAAAGCCATTCAAAAGAAGCACTCCGGGCCCGTCCTGTTTGGAACGTATACTCGATCGCTCGTGTCAAATACATGGCACCCATGAAAAGCCAGCTAACCACACCAACAGGGATTGTTGGGTGTTCAAGCAGGCCGGCAAGTTAAATGCCGAAAACAGAGACAAGGGGCTACACAGCGACGACGAGGAGGAGCCCCGACCGTCGAACAATAGAGGACAGAAGGGTTTCCCCCCACAAGTGCGGACGGTGAACATGATATACGCAACCCACATCCCCAAAAGGGAACGGAAGCGTGCATTAAGGGACGTATATGCGTTGGAGCCAGTCGCCCCAAAGTTCAACCCATGGTCCTCCTGCCCGATCACATTCGATCGAAGGGACCACCCCACTAGTATCCGCCATGGCGGATTTGCCGCATTGGTTCTAGACCCAATCATTGATGGATTTCACCTCACTCAAGTCCTTATGGACGGCGGTAGCAGCCTGAACCTGCTTTATCAGGGCACAGTGCGGAAAATGGGCATAGATCCCTCAAGGATTAAACCCACAAAAACGACCTTTAAGGGCGTCATACCAGGTGTAGAGGCTAGTTGCACAGGCTCAGTTACACTTGAAGTGGTCTTCGGATCCCCGGATAATTTCCGAAGCGAGGAGTTAATCTTCGACATAGTCCCGTTCCGCAGTGGCTATCACGCACTGCTCGGGCGAACCGCATTTGCAAAGTTCAACGCGGTGCCGCACTATGCATACCTCAAGATCAAGATGCCAGGACCTCGGGGAGTCATCACAGTCAATGGAAACAGCGAACGCTCTCTCCGAACAGAGGAGCACACGGCGGCCCTCGCTACGGAAGTACAAGGCAGCCTTTCAAGGCAATTCTCCAGTCCGGCGATAAAACGTCCAGACGCCGTCAAGCGCGCCTGAAGTAACTTACAACAAGACCGCCTGGCATGTTCCGAGCAAGCGTAGCAATGCGGCCCCAACCCCAGCCCTCGCGAAACGGCGAAATCAGTGCTACGCGTACATAATTATGCTCTGAAAATACCATGGGCACTCGGGGAGGGGCACGACCACGGCATGCCCAAAACGCGGCTCAACCGCACTAGGGCCTGCCGATTTTGTCAATTTTTCTTACTTTCAGGACTCCACTCTCCAGAAGACCTGATCGGCAGTACAATTGCTGAAAGAATGATACAACAACCAGGGAGGCAGAAAGCTACGCCGCACTATGGAACTCCCAAGTGGTCTCTATAACAAGCAAAATACTTGTTTTACATGCCATTCCGCAGCTCGCCCCTGGAGGGGACATGTTAAATAGTCCCATCTCTTGCTTACCGCACTATTTGTATCGTTCTGCTTTTAATGCACTTTTCTCGACTAAAAAATGCTTAGCCTCAGACTATTATTGCATTCTCTATTCATTCATTTTTATGTACACATGTTCAGTCATGACATTTAGGACCCGTACACTTTGGTACGGCCAATACGCCAGGGGCTCAAGCACCCCATAATACGGCGTGAGAAGTCCGAACACTTTCACAAGTGCGGCCCTCCGAACTTATAGCATTATATGCATCAGCTCCGAATCATGTCTTTGGTCAATAGTTGGGTTTGCCCGGCTCCCATGTTTTGGTACCTTACGTTCCGCTATATCGGCTAAGGTAGCACTGGGAGAACTACTGCGATTGTGCCCCGGTTCAGCTGGGCTAAGCACCTCAGTAGAGAAAGCTAAAACTGACTGTCATGATAGGGCGAGAGTTGGTCGCTGTTCGAGAGGTTTCGAGTCCCTAAAGACTTATGCCGCTTAGAGCGAGGAGTCGGCTTTGTCTGGCCTAGGCGTGTATAGCGCCCCGAACTCGGTCTTCCGAACACTAGGGGCTTCGCCAAAATTTAAAATTATAGATTTCTCTGGCTAAGTGAGAGTGATAACGCACTATAGTCCGATTGCCTTGTTCGTTGTGCTGAGCACCTCCCTAGAAGGACCCAAGTATGGGAAAAAGAGTGCTCAGGTCTATCCCGAACACCCCAGCACTCGTGGCATGGGGGCAGAAGCCGACGACTCGCCATCTCTCAGATTTAATAAACGACCGCATAGAAGGTAATATTTTAAATTAAAACAAGCGTTGCATAACGCATATGAACAAGTTTTCAACGTACAGGATAACACGAGCGAGTTTACTCAAATATTACATCCTTGGAACATTCATCCGCCACAAGGCGGGCACCCTTCAGGACGCCTTCATAATACATCTCGGGGCAGCGATGCTCCTTGCCCGGCGGTGGCCCGTCCTTCACAAGCTTCTTAGCATCCATCTTGCCCCAGTGTACTTTAGCACGGGCAAGCGCCCTACGGGCGCCCTCGATGCAAATGGAGTGCTTGATGACTTCAAGCCACGGACAGGCATCCACCAGCCACCTCACCAGCCCAAAGTAGCTCCCAGGCATGGCCTCTCCAGGCCACAGCCGGACTATGAGACCCTTCATGTCCTATTCGGCCACCTTATGGAGCTCGACCAATTGTTTCAGCTGGTCGCTCAAGGGCGCCGGGTGTCCGGTCTCAGCATACTGAGACCAGAACATCTTCTCCGTCGAGCTCCCTTCCTCGGCCCGGTAGTAGGCGGCGGCATCTGACACGCTACGGGGAAAATCTGCGAATGCTCCTAGAGAACTCCAGACTCGGGTAAGTAACAAGTAATTCACTTTCAGGTGCTTGCTTTGCATAAAGAATGCCTTACCCGCCGCTTTATTCTTCATCGCCTCGATTCCCTGGAGGGCCTTTTGGGCTTCGGCCTTGGCGCTTTCAAGGGCCGCGGCGAGCTCGGACTCTCGAGTCTTCGAGTCCAGCTCCAAGGTCTCATGCTTCTTCACGAGAGCATGGAGCTCTTGCTGCACCTCGCCAGCCCGTGCCTCATGCTTCTCCCGCTCGGTGCGCTCCGCGGCCGCCTTCTTTTCGGCCTCGGAAAGCGCTTGCTTCAGGGTCGCCACCTCGGTCGTGGCCCCTAGAGCACCAATAACGATCCTGTAATTTCTTGCAATTGCATCTTTTTTATATATACACACACACGGACAAGGCATTACATACCTTGGTTCTCCTCGAGCTGCTTCTTCGCAAGGCCGAGCTCTTGCTCGGACCACTCGAGGCTCTGCTTCAGCGCGTCAACCTCCGTAGTCAGTGCGGCAGAGGCCAGCAGCGAAGCCCGTATACGCATATCGACATAATTATGTTAGACTCCTGCGAATATTATTAGATCCTCTATTCGGCTTTTCTTTGTGAACACCGAACAGAGCATCTGGGGCTACTGTCTATGCGGTAACATTTTCATATATTTTTTACTTACCTCAAAGCTTGTCAGAAGGCTGGCACAAGCTTCAGTCAGCCCGCTTTTGGCGGACTGAACTTTCTGGATCACCGCACTCATAATAGTGCGGTGCTCGTCGTCGATGGAGGCGCCATTAAGCACCTCCAGTAAGTTATCCGGTGCCTCCGGTTGGACGGAGGTCACCGGCGCGGTAGGCTTGCCCTTCTTAGTGGGGGGGCGCCTTCCGGAGTCCGAAACCATTGAAGGTTCCGGTGCAGTGTTCGGCCCAGGGCCGGACTTGGAGCCCTTGGGAGCCTTGCTCCCTTTGTGCCTGCAGTCCAGAAGGTCGCCTTGCGGTGCCTCCAGGACTACCTCCCCTCAGTTGGGAACCTCCTGAGACAATACCTCGGCATTATCCGTAGGATGAGGGGAGAAGGCGGCCGAAAGTGAAGTGCTGTTCACATCCGACGAACCCAAGGAACCGCTCAACGACACGTCGAGCCGAGCTTTGGGCGGACTGCATGATTATATTCGGCGTCAGGAGAAGCTCTGCAATAAAGGAACACTATGAGTCACTCTGGTGTCCGAATCCTTACGACTTCGCCAGGGGCTTGGCCCTGGGCGGCCACCCCTCTTCGCTGTCGGCGGCGTTGGTGGAGTAGTCCGGAGGAAGGGTCCTTCCCTTCTTGGACCCTCCGGCCGCCGCAGTTGGGGCGACTTTCCTTTTCTTCTCTCCCCCTGTTGGGGAAGAAACCTCTCTTTCCTCCTCCTTGTCTTCATGGGAGGAGTGCGCCTCGGAGTCATGGGACGATGAGTCCGACACCGCTGGGCGCCGGGAACTCTTCGGGTTCCCGTGGCCTTCTTCTTGGCCTTCTTCTCCGGCACCACGTAGGGTGCCGGAACCAGCAGCTCCGCCAAGCGGGCGCCTGCTGGGCCTTCGGGCAAAGGAGCTGGACAGTTGATCTGTCCGGACGTCTCCTGCCAATCCTATCAAAGGTACGGGAGCTTATATCCCGCATGGAGTCGAATTATGAAAAACGAGTATCCCGTAAAAAGGCAAAGCCGCTTACCGCATTGGCTTGCCGCTTCACGCTGAATCCGCGATCCTCGGTAAGGGGAGGTGGAACCTCAACACTCTTGAATAGCACCTTCTAGGCATCTTCGTACGTTGTGTCGAAGAGCCTGCTTAGAGTTCGGTGCTGGGCCGGGTCGAACTCCCACAAGTTGAAAGCCCGTTGTTGACACGGGAGGATCCGGCGGATGAGCATGACCTGGACTACGTTGACGAGTTTGAGCTTCTTGCTCACGAGGTTTTGGACACATGTTTGGAGTCCGGTCACCACTCCCGAACTGCCCCAAGGCAGGCCCTTCTCTTGCCAGGAGGTGAGCTGCGTAGGGATGCCAGATCGGAACTTGGGGGTCGCTGCCCATTCAAGGTCACGCGGCTCGGTGATGTAAAACCACCCTGATTGCCACCCCTTTATGGTCTCCATGAAGGAGCCCTCGAGCCATGTGACGTTGGGCATCTTGCCCACCATGGTGCCTCCGCACTCCGCCTGGCGGCCTCTTACTACCTTCGGCTTGACGTTGAAGGTCTTCAGCCATAAGCCGAAGTGGGGCTTGATGCAGAGGAAGGCCTCGCACATGACGATAAACGCCGAGATGTTGAGGATAAAGTTTGGGGCCAGATCGTGGAAGTCCAGGCCATAGTAGAACATGAGCCCCCAGACGAATGGGTGGAGAGGGAAGCCCCGTCCGCGGAGGAAATGGGTGAGGAACACTACCCTCTCATGGGGCCTGGGATGGGGATGAGATGCCCCTCATCCGCGAGCCGGTGCACGATGTCGTCGGGCAGGTATCCGACTCTCCTCAGCTTCTTGATGTGTCCCTCCATGACGGAGGAGACTGTCGGTGTCAAAACCGGCGGATCTCGGGTAGGGGGTCCCGAACTGTGCGTCTAGGCGGATGGTAACAGGAGACAAGGGACACGATGTTTTTACCCAGGTTCGGGCCCTCTCGATGGAGGTAAAACCCTACTCCTACTTGATTAATATTGATGATATGGGTAGTACAAGAGTAGATCTACCACGAGATCAGAGAGGCTAAACCCTAGAAGCTAGCCTATGGTATGATTGTGGTTTGTCCTACGGACTAAAACTCTCCGGTTTATATAGACACCGGAGAGGGCTAGGGTTACACAGAGTCGGTTACAGCGGAAGGAGATCTTCATATCCAAATCGCCAAGCTTGCCTTCCACGCCAAGGAAAGTCCCATCCGGACACGGGACGCAGTCTTCAATCTTGTATCTTCATAGTCCAAGAGTCCGACCAAAGGTTATAGTCCGGCTATCCGGACACCCCCTAATCCAGGACTCCCTCAGTAGCCCCTGAACCAGGCTTCAATGACGACGAGTCCGGCGCGTAAATTGTCTTTGTCATTGCAAGGCGGGTTCCTCCTCCGAATACTTCATAGAAGATTTTGAACATAAGGATAGTGTCCGGCTCTGCAAAATAAGTTCCACATATTGCCATAGAGAGAATAATATTTACACAAATCTAATCTGCTGACGTACTCCGTAGTGTGACATCACACCACGGCCAAGTCCTTATCCAAATCGTTTTACTGTCCCACCTCAGCGCATTTTGCGAGGCGGTTTCCTTGGCACGTCTTGTCGAAGCAGAGATCGTGTCCCCTTAATTTACGGGATTCTCATCAATACAGACGTGGGTAACCCGATCGTGCCCGTTGGTATGTTTCCTGGATTAAAGCAAGTCTCGAACGGTCACGGGGAGGGCTCTTGGTATTCAACCTCTTATAAAGAGACCAATGCCTTACTCCTTTCTCAATCGATTTCGCCCTTCGCCTCGAGTTGCAACACCCAAAGCCCTAAATTTCAGGCGCTTCGGACCTTCGGCGATGTCCGGGTTCGACCTTTGAGGCCGATGGACGCCTTCCTCCATTACGGAGGAGGACGTGCTAAAGCTGAGAGAAGCCAGGTTCTTGACCGGCGAAATCTCGCATAGGCTGCCTCCTCAAGGGCAGGTTGTTCCTACTCCCGAGCTCGGTGAGAGTGTGGTATTCGTGTCTCACTTCGTCCGAGGGCTCGGCTTCGCGACGGATCCCTTCGTGAGGGGGCTCATGTTTTATTATGGGCTGGAATTTCACGAGTTAGCTCCGGAGTCCATCCTCCATATCTCATCGTTTATTGTCGTGTGCGAAGCCTTCCTCTGCATTACTCCTCACTTTGGACCGTGGCTTAAGACCTTTAAAGTGGAGCTGAAGATGATCGAAGGACAGCACGCGGAGTGCGGAGGCGCTGTTATAAGCAAGAATGCTGACGCTCCATGGCCCGAGGGCTCTCTTCAGGAGGAGTTCAACTTATGGCAACAAGAATGGTTTTATATCACCGCTCCCAGGGGCACCAAGTGGGTGGCGCCGCCTACTTTCCGCTCGGGTCCCCCGCCCCGACTAGCGTCGTGGGTCAACAAGGGTTTGGA